>NC_060286.1:31164001-31396761 GCF_021613505.1 Equus quagga | reverse complement strand
TGTGTGTGTGTGTGTGTGTGTGTGTGTGTGTGTGTGTGTGTGTGTGTTTCTCCTGCTCCTCTAGCCTCCCCTCTAGGAGATGAAGCAGGGTCTCTAAACTTTACCACTTTGATTGTTCAGAACTGCCACCAGCAACACAGCCCCGATGGCAGGGACGCCAGCCTCACGGACTGGAAAAACTCTCCATTTTTTCTCTATGCAGAGAATTCTGAGTGACGCTTGAAATAGAGGGAATTGAGAAGGCAGGCAAAGGTAGAAACTTAAGAGCCAAGCTCTTGGCTTTTCGTCCAGATACGTCTATAAGAGTTGTGAAAATGGGGATTGTATCCTCATAATTTCTTTGCAAACATATATATTTTAAAAGGCTTAGGTGTCACTATTCATCCTATTCTTAGAGGAGTAGGCAGAAGACATGCTCCCGTAACATGCAAGCACATGGTTGTGTTTAGTACAATATTTAGGGAAATTAGGAAAGTTGCAAAAAACCTCAAGTTTTCCTAAAATGATCACCATAATATGTGACAATGAAACAAAGACAGATAAGCATTGTATTTAGTTTAGATCTTTTTTAATAGGAGTCATTCTTATTAGGATGCACTTCCCCAAATCCTTAATAAATATAAAGCTCTTAAACATTTGTCCCATTTTATAATTAGTCTAGTTTAGCAGTGCCTCTTCCTGATTGGGAGGAAGCTTGCTTGACTGTTGCCAGGCAACAGCTAATCATGGTATTAGCTGCCAGCAAGCTGTTGGCAGTAACTGTAAATTCTTTTGTCTTGTTAACAAAAAAAATGAGTGTTAACGATGCAGCAGTATATAAAGTCTGTTCTGTTGTTCAAATATATATAACTTAGGCAATAAATTCCTGCACTAATATAACCTTGGTGTGCTACTAAAATTTATAGCGTATTTAGAGAACTCGTTCGTTCTTGTGCTTGAGTCACAGGTCGTCCACTCACGCACCTAAGCTCATAGAATGGGACGGTGATGTCATAGAGGCATTGTTTTCTCAAGGTCTCCTAAAAAGAATCTGAGGTTTTTGTTAACTTAGGAGTTGTGAAATGTATGTGGACTTCTTGCATAAACACCCCGCGTGAGGACTCTGGTTCATGAGCACGTGCCACCAGTTCACCATTCTTGAGCTTAGTCTCTGTCTCCTTGTGGCCGAGAGTGAGCTCCTAATGCAGGTGTTCAGTCCTGCTACAGCCGGGGCCCTTGTCCCCTTCCACCTCGGCTCAGCCAGGCTCAGAGCAAGTTTTCTAGGACCAAACCTCGTAAAACTAATTCTCACTTCATTAGCAAACATGGTGTGAGTCATCCTTTGGACATGTAGAATGAAGAAGGAAGAAAAACCACTATTTATTTGGTTGGTACTCTTTTTTTTTTTAAACGAAACTGCACTATATCCCAGATTTGACCCCAGACCGCTGTAGGCACTCTCTCTTCTGGTTACATGTTTCTAATGGACGTTGTTGATTTTCTGTTCTGGGTCGCATGCTCCATCTGGCACTTTGGTGCACGTTTTCTCGCTTAACCCTCAACACCTTGTACGGAAGGTAGGGGAGACACAGCAGGTCTGTTGGGTCACAAGGGGAGGAGCTGGGTTGAAAGCCCGAGTTTCCTCTGGTTTCCAGGCCCATGCTGTGCTGTCCCCTCAGTTTGTTTGGGTCTAGTTTTCAGAAATATCTTCCCAGGAAAGGCTAAGGCTGGAATAGCAGTCTTGAAACTGGATGACATGTGACTCCGTGGGGCATTGTCTTTGAAGACAAGCAGGTGGAAGGTACACCTTGGGAAGAGAGAGGTCCAGTTGCCTGGGGAACCAATATAAGACATCAAAGGAATGGCCAAGATGTTGAGTATGTCTCCTTCTTTGTTTCCTTGATTTCTATAACCCGCTCTTAGATATTTTAGCAAGATAAATAAAAGTACCCCACGTTTATTAGTCCTCTTTTCTGTATTATCATTTTCTCTGCCACCTTCCCTGCTGCTACCTCTAGCAGAGTCGAGACTCTCATATCTCTGGGAGCATCTCTCTCTTGACTTCACCACGGATGTGCTTACAGTTTCCCCTTAAACCTGGACATTTTGGATTTTCCTTGCCAGCCTCAGTGTTTCTCCCGGGGCTCCAGCTCAGCAGAAAGAAGTGTCATCACCAGAGCCTGCAAACCCATTTCTGTCCCTTTTCAGTGGTTTTTTTTTTTTTTTTTTTACTACGAGCCGAACTACTTCAGCATCATGTAAACACGTTGGAGTATGTTAACAGCTGCCTCTCTTTTAAAGTTAAACCTGCTCAGAACTAAGAGGGGAGCTGCTTTCAGGTTCTGCTCAAGTTTGCATGTGACAGCATCAAAGCTATTTTTAGTGGAGTGATCACCAGCAAGAAGCTGAAAACGGCTGCTTTCAACTATAAACAGTGGAAAGAAAGGATCATTTATGCCCTGCTGCAGCTTTGAGTCCATTTATATGGGAGACAAAGGGGTGTGTAAATCTCTTCTTCAAAGTTATGCAGGCATCTTGTGCCTGTTCAGAGCCCGTCACCTCTGCAGAGAAGAGTAATGTTAATTTAGCGCTTGGCTGCCCTGGCTCTGAGTTAAACTAGATGCACAGATAATAGTGAATTACAGGACTGTCCTTCTAGGTGTCCGTTCTGAAAAGAAGGCAATGTATAGATGCACAGAATCATCCAGTAAATTTTTATTTCCTGTAGATCACAAAAATCGAGACAACAGGAAGTGGGAGGTGGGCTATGTTTTCCTCATGGCACAGTGGAGGGAGCGAGTCATTTACTAACTGAAGGGGCCCTCGTGACTTCACCTTTCCCATTTAAGTGTTCTGAGCTGCAAAGTGAAGATGATGATATCAGTTCTATGTACTTGATAAGGCTAGTTTTTCTAGCGGACGTCTATTGGACACCTAACTCTGTGCCAGCCACTGAGAACTTTAGACGAACAGAACAGTAATCTTCCCCAGACTTCACAGTTATCAAAAGTTCAGAAAAAACCAGAAGTAAAACCATTGAATCCCTGAAGTAGTAATTAGTAGAAGTTTATTGTGCACACACCAAAAAGACAGTTTGCAAACTGGAAATACTCAAACCAAAACATGGACTGAAGCTCCGAGGTGTATTGTTAAAACCCAGCTTATGTGGTGTGGAGGCAATGACTGTTTATTCTGCACGGTGATTGGTTACAATGTTAGAATTTTCTTAAATGAAAGGGAATTGGTTAGCGGTTCCCTCATATCAATTTTGGTAACAGTTTAGGTTTCGCTTATGATTTTCGGAGACATAAGCAAGAAGTGACCCAGGTCAACTTAGCCTCCTTTGGCTTGCAAAATAAGCTAAATTAAGCTTTGCTGGTATGACTAAACTGGTTTTGTCTGCTCAGGGAATTTTCAAGTCTGGGCTCCATTTGTGTTTGATTTTAACACAGTCTAGCTACATAAACAAATAGATTACAGTGGGAGAGGCTGGATCTGCTCTGCACATGGAAGGAGGTGGTAGAAGACAGGATGAAGAGAATCTTCAAGAAGGCCTAAGAGTTTGCAAAGAGGACAGTAGAGGGAGGGCTGTTTCAAGCAGGGGCAGCCAAGTGAGTTAGACAGAGGGAAGAGGCATTCTGGTGTGCCTGGGGACCCTGAGCAACTTGGTATTGCCAGAACAACAGCAAAATAACAAGACAAGTGATGGCAGGAGATGAAGCTGGAGCAAGTTGAGCCAATTGCTTAGAGCTAAGGAACTTGGAAGTGACACAGGCCACCAGGAGCCAGAGAGTGGTTTGAAACACACGATTGACCGGATTATATAAAAATAAAGTGGAGCCATGGCGAGTGAAAGTCTGTGCATCTGCAGATAGGAAGTGGTAGCATTTTCATTCAAGCGTTGCAAGGATGGCCTGGGCATAAAGTATCTTCCCGAGAAAAGCTAAGGCTGGGACTTTGGGCATTGTCCTTGAAGAGGGGCAGGTCAAAGCTACAGAAGTAGCATATTGGGAAGACCTTTGCAAGCTGGATTTAGTGCTGGTCTCTGCAAGCGAGTGGGAAGGATGGCTTGTGTCCTTAAGGAGTCCTCAGGCCACCTAGCCCCGAGGAGGGAGGGTGTGAGCCCTGGATGTGACACGCGTGCTGCGTGTGGTCAGTGGACACGTGAGGGTGAGCATAGCGACTGGGCACCAGGAAGCACCGTCTGTACTTGGGAGTCGAGTTTCCCCCAAAAAGTTTCAGGAAGCTAAGGTTGTCCCGAATATGCTTAAGAGCTTCAGTTGTGGGGTAACTCTTCAATGCCGTGGGGATTCAAAGAAGAGGAAAGTGCAGGGCAAAAGAAAGCAAAACAGAAAAAACCTCATGCAAAGCTACACTTAACTGTTATACCCGGGAAAAAATGGTCCAGAAAGTCACCACGTACTGCCAAATTTGGTAAAGCGAAATCTACACACCTCCATATCTATAACTATGGCCAAGAAGTAATGTTACTTTTTTGAAACTGTATTCTCTTTGAGTTTAATGCTGTCAAGGAAGTTTAGCAAAATTATTTGCTTCCTTTCCCTTTAAGGAGAGGAATGGATGTTTCTGTAAGTTTTCTAGAAGAATCAAATGGATGTCAGGTATTAGGCATATAAGAGGCGGTTACTTGGGCCCTAGCTCACATGAGATGGGAAGAGGCCCACTGCACTTGGGTTTCCCAACCACTGCTCCGTTGGTTTTCCTGAGCAGGGCTCAGAGTACACATGGGGTGCTTTGAGAAGAGGAGAAAGTCACAAGCAAGCAATGACAGGTGATAGGGCAGTGGCCAAGGATCACGTGGAGAGCAGGGAGCACTTTGGAAGGTAGGGCCAGCTCTTTATGCTGAGTTGAATGTATCAGGACAAAGACACAGTTTAGGTGTCAATGCCAATCACAATATTTATTGCCTTGGCAGATATAAGAGATTACTTTTTGGAAATGGAAAATTGCTTTTTGTCACTTCAAAGCCAACCATAAATAGATCCAATAAACCAGAGGGAAAATGTTTCATAAAAAATAAACTTCTGCATTGTTACGTACAACGTTAGCATTTTTTGTGTGTCTGGATTTCTACCCTTGATGTAATATTTAGACAGAGGTGTGCAGCTCTGTATCATCAGCTTTCTAAAATCAGCATTTCTATCTCTCCTCTTTGTGGTGGGGTGTGGGATGGGAGTAGCCCTCGAAGGGAGGAAATGAATAATCAAGGTAAATCACAATTTTCCCACAAATAGGTCATTTTCCTGTCTGTGACAGGTTTTCAGCATTGCAGGAAGTATCGGGAATCAGACTGGGTCAAAAACTTGGATCAAACACTTACATCTCTTGATCTCTACGAGCCTGAAAGGTAATAGGTCCTGGTGACTTTTGAGGTTTTTCTCTGAAAGTTGTATTAGTTCAGCGGAATAATGAAGGGTAACGTCCTTAGCATTATCTGTATTGGGCAGTGTGTGGTTGTTATGGACTCAAAGGATACTGTTATCCTGGGACAGATGATACGAGTGTGGCCTGCCTTTCCTGCTTCTTAGAGATGGGAGATGGCCCAAGGATTTCTAAAACCTGCCACTGAGTTCTAGGTGAAATGGTATTTTCACTCAAGGGCTATTTCCTCTTTTTTTTTTTTTGAGGAAGTTAGCTCTGAGCTAACATCTGCTGCCAATCCTCCTCCCTTTTTTTCCTTTTTCTTTTTCTTTTTTTCTTTTCTTTTTTTTTTTTTTGCTGAGGAAGACTGGCCCTGAGCTAACATCCATGCCCCTCTTCCTCTACTTTATATGTGGGATGCCTGCCACAGCATGGCTTGACAAGCAGTGCATAGGTCTGCACCCAGGATCTAAACCAGCAAACCCTGGGCTGCCGAAGCAGAATGTGCGAGCTTAACCACTACACCACTGGGCTGGCCCCAAGAGGTATTTCCTCTTAAAGGAGTGGATTTTAGATGAAAATTTCCCACTGTTGCTTGTCTCCAATTACACTGACACTGTCTAGAGTCCCCAAGTGGTTCTACCTGTTAAACTGAAGCCCTTTTGCACCATCGTGAAGACCTCCACAAAACCACTGCCAAAGGAAGGAGAGAGAAGCGAGCTGGGCTTCCTCAGTCTCAAAGGCCCTCCACCCCAGCACGGCCAGAGGGCAAGGCCTAAGAGCTCTCCCTATGCCGCCTCCAGCCATCTCCATCTCAGAGACCACCATCATCACACAGGCTGCTCCTTGTGGGGCTCGGTGTCTATAGTCGTTGAGCAGTGGCGCAGACGGAAGTTCCTTGAGAAAGTCTCCAGGTTTCACTGCCCCAGGAGTGCTCCCAAGAGAGTGTATGAAGGGCCTGCTCTCTGGGCTGTGATAACAGCCAGCGTTAAATGAGCAGGTACCAGGTGCCAGGCCCTGTGCTGAGCACCCAGCAAGGTGCATGACACCTTTAGAGGATCTCTGGTTTCCCAGGGAGACAGCTGGACAGTGGTAGGGGGTGGTTGGTGTTGAAGTCCATGTGTCAATGGCGGCGCTGTTGGGTCTCAAAGAAAGGACAGATGAGGGTCAAGTCAGGGTAGGCCTCGTGGAAGAAAGTTTTTCAGTGGTTTCTGCCCAACAAGAGGGTCGTTGTCCAGAAGGCGCTAGTGTCCAGTTTCATGGCATAATGATCAAGGGACCCAAGGGCAGTGGTCTCACAGCTGTCTATCAAGAGCTGTCTGTCATCTTCTGTGCAACCTCAGATCCTTTCTTTTGTTTGTTTACGCATCCGTGTCTCTTCGTCTTAGACAACAGGATAGTTTTTTCATTACCATGTCCCCATAGCAGGTGTAAAAACATGTTTGTTCAGTGGATGGACAGGTGAGAGAAAAGAAGGTGGGAAAACCAGCTCCTACTTCCAGATCCTTGGGACAGAGGAGCAGAAGGTGCCACCTGCCCTAGGTAGTGTCTGGCTGACCATTAGGAAATGTCTGTTCATTTATTTACTTTCCATCTATCTATCTATCTTTTAAAATTCTAGTAAAATACACGTAACGTAAATTTATCATCTTAACCATATTAATTGTACAGCTCAGTGACATTGAGTACGTTCACATTGTCATGTGACTATCACCACCATCCGTCTCCAGAACTTTGTTCACGTTGCAAAACTGAAGCTCTGTACCCTTTAAATAACAGCTCCCCACTTTCTCCTCCTCCCAGCCCCTGGCAACTGCCATTCTACTTTCTGTCTTTTATGAATTTCACTACTCTTAGTACCTCATATAAGTGGAATCATATAGTATTTGACCTTTTGTGACTGGCTTATTTCACTTCGCATCATGTCTTCAAGGTTGACCTGTGTTGTAGCATGTGTCTGAATTTCCTTCTTTATTAAGATTGAATAATATTCCATTGTATGTATATACCACATATTCCTTATCAATTCATCCATTGATGGACACTGGGTTGCTTCTGCTTTTTGCCTATTGTGAATATGCTGCTGTGAACATGGATGTACAAGTGTCTCTGAGTTCCTGCTTTCATTTCTTTTGGGTGTGTACCCAGAAATGGAACCACTGTATTGTGTGGTAATTCTGTGTGTAATTGTTTGAGGAAGCGCCATACTGTTTTGCTTAGCAACTACTGTTTTAAGGAGATGTCTCAATTACCTAACTTTTCGTATGTATGTCTTGCCTCTCCTCTGTGAGTTTTACAAATGCAATCCTCCTGCCTCTGTTCCACTTATGTCCTTTGAACTGGACTGGTTAAAATTCTGGCCCTGTGGACAATTTTGGGTTAACACCGTGGATTGACTGGGTGGGCCACAGTCAGCCCAGATTCCAGATTCAGGAACTTACCGCCATTCTCTTCCCAGCCTTACCTTTGGAAAAGTTAAGTTTATCCCTTTGGCCCCTGGGGAGATGTTCTGTGGGGGAGTCCCAGGCTGCGTCAGGGATTAAGCTAGAACCAAACTGGCCCTGGACGTGTAGCTCTTGGAACAGCTGCTCTGCTTTCCTCAACTCCACCATTTTAATTGTGATTAGTAGGTTCATTTGCATCTAAAAGGAGTAGTTTTCTTATCAGCACCATTGAGTTGGGAACCAGTGTGCTCCATTTATATAGAGTGGCCCATTTTAACCAGGCCCATTAAGCAGTAAAAGTAAATGTGGGTGTTTTACAAATGCAAATATATCATGCAAATAATGTACTTTATGCTGAATGATGTCTTGGTTTTCATATGTAAAATTAGAAACTGTGTAGCACGAAGATAATGATAAACACCTTTGCATCTGTTCATAAGATGTATCATGAGCTGTATGCATCTAAAACTGAAGCTGAGTTTTCTAGCAGAATGTCTTCAGTATACCCAAACATGCATTCCATGTTATGAGAGCTATACATGTACTTATCTAGTTATTTATACATTCCTAAGTAATCAAGAAATCACCAAAAAGAGTAATCCAAATTACCTAACCTATTACTTAGCATCACTGATGAGATTTATAATTTTGCTTCCATTTTCAAAGATTTTTAAGGTTTTATCTGAGATGATGGTAAAAGAAGAAATGTTACTATATAGGCTAGTTCCTTTGTAAGAGACTTAAAAATGTCTGCAAGAGTATTTTCTAATCCTTAGTGTTTGAAATAATTCTGTGAATGATATGCAGGTAGCATTTTTGCTGTTTTATAAAATCACTTAGTAGAATAATGACAACCATCTTCTATGTGCAGTGAACTTGGCCAAGGTCTAGGACGGAAGTCACCTTTAGTCTCTGCCCACATGGGGTTTCCACTCTTTGGAAAAGTAAGACCCACACCTGTAGAAAATCAATTAAAGGTATAAGAAGACGTCAGATCAGGAAATACCACAGAGTGTGGTCAGTTCCCAAATTGGCTGTGCAGATAGTAATTATCAGACGAATTCAGAGGTGGGAGAGGTCCCAGGGTGGAACTGACCGGAAAAAGTTTCTCCAGGATCTGGGATTTGAGTCGAACCCCATAAAGAAGGGGTAGGACTTGAATAGGAAAGAGAACAGGGCAGCCGGGCGTTCCAGGCAGACGGAAACAGAACTGGCTTGAATGGGCCCTTAGAAATAGATGGGGTACACGTGTGTTCTGGAGACCTGTGTCAGGCAGGGAACCTATTGGACTTGACTCTGCCTGATAAGCTGTTGGTTTTCACATACTTTTGTAACCAGCAAACTCTTCAAATGAAAAATGATATGAAAACTCAATGCATAAGGCACTTAAAAAGAGATCCTTTGTTTTCATTGGGGCGGGACCTCTTCTAGACACCCATCCCTCCACCCCCACCAGTGACAGCACTGTAGGCACCTCTTGGGGGTTTCTTGGGGAACCGCTTGTAAACCAAGGGGAGAGCTCATGAAGACGCTGTGCTTTGAGAAGGCTGCTATGGTGTTAGGCAGGGTGGACTGGGGTGAAGGGAGAGATTGGAGGCGGGAAGACTTATTAAGATCCTACTGGGAACATCTACCATGACTTGACCCAGTAGAGTAGAAATACAAGGAAGGGAAAGTGCCAGAGACATTTGAAAGAAAGAGTTGACGGGAGTGGGTGACAGCAGACAGGGGTGTGGGAAAGGAATGAGTTAGACTCCAGGATTTTTGACTTAAAAATTTTACAGGTCAGCAAGGGCTGAATGAGTTTTCTTGTCTTTGTATTTATGAGGAATGAGTTATATTGTAAACGTTTATTCCCTCAGCAAACATTGATAGTTGCCAGCCAAGTTGCAAGCACTGTGGCAGGTGCTAGGGATTTAGGAAAAGAAAGACACAGGTGTCTCCGTGTTGCAGGGAGTCTGTGCACCATGTGGAAAGGGAGGCAGCCGTGGACACTGTTATAAGTTGAATTGTCGTCCCCCCGAAATTCATATGTTGATGTCCTAATGCTAAGCACCTCACAATATGACTTTATTTGGAAATAAGGTCATTGCAGATGTAATTAGTTAAGATGAGGTCATACTGCAGTAGGGTGGACCCCTAAGCCAATATAAAAAGGGGAAATTTGGACACAGATGAGAACACACAGGGAGAATGCCACGTAAACATAAAGGCAGAGATCTGGATGATGATGATGTATGTTTAGGCCAAAGATTGCCAGCAACCACCAGAAACTAGGAGAGAGGCATGGAAAAGATTCTTGTTAAGCCCTTAGAAGAAACCAACCTTGATCTTGAACTTCTACCCTCCAGAACTGTGAGACAAGAAGTTTCTTTTGCTTCAGCCTCTCAGCTGTGGTACTTGTTGTGGCAGCCCTCAAGAACTAATGGAGACACTGAGAGATCCAGGGCAGTCTAGAAGGTGCCCGTGGGGACCAGTAGTGGGGGGACAGCCGAGTACGGTATCAAGACGCAGCCGGAGGTACATTCCAGAGTCTGGAGATAAGGTCGGCTGGAGGTGCAGAATTGGAAAATCCAAATTTCCCATGAGTGCATGAACTCTCCAAGGAAAGAAAAATGAGTAGAAAAGAAAAGAGGACTAAAACTCTAGGAATGCTCATAATTATGGGGCCAAGGCTGGACAAAGAGCTAACAGAATGTTAGAAAGGAGATGGGAGGAGAAGAACCAGGCTAGGAGGGTGTTTTGAGGCTAAAATTGGAAAGGATTTTAAAGATATAATGTCAAAAATTATAGGGAGTTTATATAATCAGAAAAAAATAATAAAGCAAGCCTCTCATGTTAGCCCATGTTGGGGGTATGGAGTGGGGCAAGGGGAGAGACTGTAGTGCCCTCAAGGGCTGTTAGGCCTGGACGGCTGGGTGACTGGAGGCCTCTGGTGACCCCTGATAGAAGAGGACTGCAGCCAGTCCAGGGAGACTGTGACGTGAAGCAGTGGACGTCAGGCACGCAGTTCCCAACTCGTGGGCTTTGTTAGTGCACAGCAGGGTTAAGGGAGCCAAGAGGGGGATCTGGACGCTAGGGGATGTTTGATGATGGATAAGATAAACTCCTAGTCCTGAGAACAGGACGGCAAGTGGAGGCGAGGGGTAATGGAGGGAAGAAAGATTCTAGAGGAAAAGAAGGGCCAAAGGGGAGTTACTTTGGCAGAGAAGAAGATACAGACACCGGGGGAAATAACAGAGAATGAATGAACTTAGGGAGAGTGGCTTTGGTTGTAGAAAAGAGGAGGTGATGTTGCCTGATGAGGTGTAGAGAGGGACGTTTGGGACTTGGTGAGTGGAGAGAAGATTGGGGCCAGCTTAGTTGGTTTGCTGACCAGTAGGTCAGTGGTTCTCATTTGGGGGCAATTTTATCCTCCAGTGGACACATGGCAGTACCTGGAGACGTTTTTAGTTGTTACAGCTGGGGAGAGGGTGCTACTGGTATCTAGTAAGTAGAGGCCAGGGAGGTGGCTGCACACACTGCGGTGCGCAGGGCAGCCCCCGTGACACCAAATTATCCAGCCCCAAATATCAGTAGTGCCGGGGTTAAGAAACCCTGCCGGAGGTCAACAGCAATTCTCAAATGTGTCTGAGGAGAGAAGCCCTAAACTTTGTAGCGTGCTTGGTGGAACGTTATGAAACATTGGTATGCAGTCATACATCGCTTAACAACAGGGATACGTTCTGAGAGATGTGTTGTCTGGTGATTCCCTCGTTGTGCGAAGACCATAGAGCGTAGCGTACTTACACAAACCTAGATGGTGTAGTCTACTGCACACCTAGGCTATACGGTAGTCCCCCTTACCCTCAGTTTTGCTTTCCGTAGTTTCAGTTACCCATGATCTGAAAATATTAAATGGAAAATTCCAGAAATACGCAATTAGTAAGTCTTTAATTGCACGTCTGAGGAGCGTGGTGAAATCTGGTGATGTCCCACTTCGTCCCCCCCGGGTATGAATCACCCATTTGTCCAGCGCATCCACACTGTGTTCACTAACCACCTGTTAGTCACTTAGTAGCTGTCTCAATTATCAGATCGACTATCGAGGTATTGCAGTGCTGTGTTCAAGTAACCCTTACTGTATTTAATAATGGCCCCAAAGCACGAGAGTAGGGATGCTGGCAATTCAGATATGGCAAAGAGAAGCAGTAAATTGTTTTTCCTTTAAGTGAAAAGGTAAGAATGGTCAACTTAATAAAGAAGGAAAAAAATCAGATGCCAAGGTTGCTAAGATCGATGGTAACTCTTGTTATAGTATATTGTTATAATGGTTTTATTGTATTATTATTGTTGTTAATCTCTTACTGTGCCTAATTCATAAATGAAACTTTATCATAGGTATGTCTGTATAGGAAAGAACATGGTGTATATAGGGTTCAGTACTATCTGCCGTTTCAGGCATCCACTGGGGGTCCTGGAACTTAACCCGGTTGGTCAGGCGAGACCGCTTGATTAATCTTAGGGGACCACTGTCGTATATGTGGTCTGTTGTTGACCGAGATGTCGTTTGGCGTCACATGATTGTATTGAAAATAGCACTAGCTCTTACTCCAGAGCTTCTGTCTGAGTCTCACACCATTTCAGCCCCCAGCATATCCGGGGCCTTGGCTGTGATAGGCGCACAAGAACTATTTGCAGGTTGATCCAGCTGGAGCCAGGATGAGTCTCCACTTTTAACATTTGGCTAAAGTGACAGCGATTCCATTCCTCACCACAATTCGTGTTTTTCCTCAGAGTGATCTTGCCGCACTCTCACTTGTGTTTTCTGAGGTCCTGCTCTCACGTCAGTAATGCCTTCCCAACAATTGCCAGCCTCTGAAAATCGGCCGGTTGGCATGTTTCCACCCGGTCTCTTCTGCCTTTTGATTGCACGACCCTGAAAGGTCACTGCGGGCAGCCATCCTTGCCAGTTTGGATCTCTGCAGGATTCTACGTGAAGTTATCTGTTTCTTGTTAGCTTTCTTTAGAGCTGGTGGCATCTCTGATGCTGCTTCTTCCCACCTGTTGATTCTTAGAAATGGTTCATTGCTGCTTTGGACGGAGGGGCATTTGCGATGAGATGTTCTCAAAGCATCCTTAAGGAAAAGAAGAAGATGAAGGTGCCATTACCTCTTCCATCACAAGAATGAAGAAAAGAGCCAAATTGGGAGAGTCCACAGAGTGTAGGAGGAAGTGCTGGCACCGAGCACGTCACTTAACTTCTCTGAACTGCAGCCGTCTTGTAATCAAGACTACCACTGGGATTTTTGCATTTCCTAGAATATCCGCTTGACATGGATCATCTCATTTTATCCTTAAACACTAGATGCTGTTATGGCCCCGTTTGCAGGCTTGGAATGGAGACTTTGACAAGTTCTAAGACTTTTAGCGTATTTGCACAAATTCCCTGACTCCAAATCTCGTGCTCTCCCCACCACACCTCGGATAGGACCAGGTGGCCACTTTCCCTTTGAATGTCAACATGCTTCTATTTTATTTGGAAGATTATAAAAGCGTCAGGAATGTCCTCAAGAATTCTGAACTTTGAAGCGTGTTGCTTAGTGGTGATGCTCAGATAGTGAACCAGATTTTGTGAAACTTGAGGCCTTCTCACACATGTCTGTCCATCCAGGCTGCTCTGATTCCTTCCTTCCAAACTTCAGCAACTGGCATCCTTCACCCAACGGGTCTGGGCTAGTGTGTCGCATAGGTCGTATTTGTTTTTCTGTTATTTCCTGGTGATTAATCCACAGTTAGAATGAAAACAATAGAATTCCTGGTATTTTTTCCGGGATTCCTCCTTCATTACTATGCTCTGACTTCTCATGGGAAAACACAGTGTGATGGTGGGTGTCACACATCCAGAGGGATTGCCTTCGCATGCTGTTTCCAGTGCTAAGAATAGGACAGGAATCTGCTTAGTTGCCTAAAGAGTAGTGGGCAAGCTCTGGCCTCTGAAAGTACAAGATTAGAATAGGCTGGTCTCACTACATCCCTTTCCTTTCCCCCAGTCTGTTTGGGCTTTCTGCTTTTCAGCGTGCTGTGGATCATTCTGGCAGAGATGCCAACTGCAGGACCCTTAGCGACAGCACGTAGGTTGGTCCTTCCCCGCCTAAAACTCTAGGCTTTGATTCACTTCTTCTGGAGTCCTTCCTATATTCATTCTCTTTGTCTCTCGCTCTCATTTTACATTAAATTTTTTTTTAAATTGTGATAAAATACACATAACAAAATATACCATCTTAACGACTTTTTAAGCATACGGTCCAGCAGTGTAAGTACATTCTCACTGTTGTCAACCCATCTCCAGAACTCTTTTCATCTTGCAAAATGGAAACTCTGTACCCGTTAAAGAACTCTCCACTCCCCACTCCCTCTAGCCCCTGTCTCTGTGAGTTTGACCACTCTCCTACCTCATATAATCATGTAGGCTTTGTCCTTTCGTGTCTGGCTTATTTCACTTAATGTCCTTGAGGTTCATCCATGTTGTAGTATCTTACTCTCTTTTAGATATACCAGTTTACATTTGGCGGCTGGGTTGTTAGAAAAAAGTACTTTTCTTAATTTGGTTTTCAGTAAACTTACAGAAAGTCCAGGCTGGTGAGTACAGGTGTGGGTCTTGCCAGAACCTCCCAGGGTCTTGGTTACCATCCAGCTGGTTCTCACAATGATGAAAGCTCATCGACACAGAGAAAACACATGACAGATCACATCGTTATGCCAAGAGCCACCTTACGGCTGCATGACCCGTTGACTCACGGTGTTCCCTTGGGAGTGGGAAGTAATGCAGCTGAGAGTGTGAGGCCAGGAAGGGATGGAGGGCTGTGAGTCTCTGGCAGATGCTGGGTATGCTGTTCAGGACGGTATTGCTCATCTCTTGGGATTTGCTGGCTTAGCTCTGGTCTTAGTGATGAGCTGGATCAATGTGCTCAAATGCCAGTTCACAAACTGCTTTTCTGGCAGGCAAGGCCCTCTTAACCTGTTGGTCAGCTTCCTTTGTCACAAAGTGGGTTTGGCTTCTAGTGCCAAAGGTCGTGTTAGAGTTTGTTAGGGTTATGGAAATGAGATATTTGTGGCACCAGCATTGTGTTGATTCTGTTAATATGAGCCCATGGATCTGTCTTTCATATATGGTTAGCCTGATTGCTTTTTCTAGCCTAGCCTGGCATTTTACCTTGGAGAGATTCTTAGTGAAATACCATCCGCAACCTTCTTCAGTGGAGAAGGGTAGCGAAGAGCTTAGTGCCAGAAGACTGGAAGATGAAAGCTGGAAGATGAGCAATGAAGTTGGGGCCAATGATGTGTATGTGTTGGGATGGTGGGCTGATCACTAAGCAACCAAGAGATGCCTTGGGAAAGTCCCTCCATCTCTTCATCTGTTGAATGGGGAAGATAGGTCCTGCCCTGCCCACCCATAGGATTGAAGGAGCTCATGGAACAGTGTTGATCACTGGGCTCTGTAAATGATAATTTGCCCTCCCAGTGTTGAGCAATGTAACCATCATTGTAAGGTGACTAAAGCCCGCTCCAATAAGTTTAAGGGGGCCCTCGTGGCCACTTCTCATGGCTGTTAGCATTCACAAATCACCAACATTTAAGTGACTGGATGTAGAGAGTCCCCCACCCTCCCCTCCTCTTGATTTGCCACATGAATGATTGGTTCCCAGGGTGGCCTCAGCTCCTCCCATAAAGACCTTGACCATTAGCTTCTTCTCTGAGTTACTATGGTTAAGATAGGCTTTTAAATAATTTTAAATAATTTTGTGTATAATTTTTTAAAACCAACTTTGAGCTTTAAAGGGCTGTGAGCCAGGGACATCTCCAGATGGAGAAAAAGATCAGTTTGCTGCCTCCCCAACCTGCAGCCACCAGGTCCATCCACAACTACTAACCTTTCCATAGGCATTTCTTATCACTTTAGATAGAATCCTAGGAGGTTGAAGCTAGGTAAGCACGGCAGTAAGTTCCTAGAGGCCATAAAATATGGCTTTTAATTTTTCCCCTTGTGTCCTTCTCAACAACAAGCACAGTCCTCAGTAAGCACTGAATAAATCCTTGCATCTCCTAAGTTAGAAGATGTCGTTTTGAGGGACCATCCAAAAGAAAAGTGTAGAATAAGGGGCCACTGAGCTCAAAAGCTTTAGCATGGCAGGAACCAGCTTACCTTGAGCTAGCAAGAGACCACAGGTGAATTCATCAGTGACATTGGGGGCAGGTAAGAGCCAGGTGGGTGGGCCAGTCCAACTCTCTTTCCACTGCTAGGGTAGAGATTACATGAACAGCAGGGCAGAGCGACTAGAATAGTGATCAGTGACTTAGGTACATTAGAAGGATGTTGTAGAAATCTTTAAGTAGATTTCTATCATACAGAGAATTTTCCTTATCTAAACCACTGGATTTACCCGACCTCGCTTCCCCACATTTGCTCCCTCCCTGGCGTCTGCTCAGTTTTCAGCCCAATCAAGATCAGGATAAAGAGGAGATTTGGATGGAAGTAAGCTGGATATTCAGGCTCCTGCAGTAATACTCAATTATTGAATTCTCTGGAAGCACCACGTCCCCTGTAATGAAGTCCTCAGTCTTTAAATATCTTTAGACATCAGGTGATTCAGTGTTGGCAACAGCCGGCTTGCTGTTTCCTGCTTTCTTATAAAAAGAAGATGGTAAAATCCTGGGAGCTGGCCGGAGTTGTTAAAAGATAATCTTAAGCATTTTAATGCACATTATTCTTCATGCAACTTTGAGCCTTAAAAGCCTCAAAGCAGAATAGGCCAGGAATCAGATGGAAGAGAAATCAGCTTGCTGCCATTATCCTGTGGCCCTGAGACCCCCAGCCAGATTTACTATTATCCTGTGCAACTCCTGGCCACTCGGAGGCCACAGCTGCCAGAGCTGGGAATCAGGGCTGCAGGAGAAGCCATGGCTGACACTCGTTTTTCTCGCTTTCTCTGAGTGTCACGGATCCAAAACAAAATAAAACAAGAAGATTCATTTACATCAAGGTTCATAGTGTGTGTTTTCTAGCACATTTGACATTATTTTGATTTTTAATAGTATTTTTATGCTGTTGCTCTTTTCTTCCTCCCTCTCTGCTCCTTCGCAGTCATGTAATGTGTCCCTGTACCTGCTATGCTGTTTGTACCTCTGGTGATGAAATTTGGGTCGGCAGAATGTGTCACTGGCATTTCTCCTTGTTAACAGTATTGCTCTCCTGTATCTCTAGACCCTAGTTGACTGGTGAAGCATTCCTTATAGAGCCCTCCAGTTTTCTAATTCTGTATATGTGTGTGTCTGCTGAACTTACAAATGTATTGTTCACACCAACTTTTTATTTTTTTCGTGTTGAAGGTGATTGATTATGCATTAACCAATATCATTTGCCATGTACCATTTTGGCGAAAGTGATTTATACTGCCTCTTGGGCTGAATGTAATAACATTTTTGACTAAGTGCTTTCTACCATGAATCTAAACCAATCCTTGATTTAAAATAACCTACTTCCCACTCTAAGGATATTTTGCTAAGACTGGCTTGGTTATAAAGTTTTTCACGGGGTGTCTTAAAACAGTGAAAATGCTCGTCTATAAATGCAGTACAGTGTCTTTGTGATGTATTGATCTTTCTTGTTTTCTTGCCTCTCTTGTTACCAGACTATGGGTGGTAACGTATCTGCAAAATGTTTTATAGGGTATGGAGTGCAACATTTTAAGCCAAGAAATTGAAAACAAGATACAAAACAAGATGGAGGAGGGAGGGAGTCGATCAAGGTCATTTCTGTATATTAAGGATTTGGTGGTAGAAAAGCCGCCAAGAAAGGCAAGTTTGCATTCATAACAGGCAGGTGGCCCCAGGAAGTGTCGGACAACCCACTTGGTCTCAGAAGATGTGGATAGGAGTTCTTTGCCACATAAATTCATAAAATTGTGAATAAAATAGCCAGTTTTCTTAAGTTATAAGCTATGATATTGAACCATGTGAATATGCCATTTTCTTAACCTGCGAATGATTTCAGTGCCCAGGTGGGATCAGGGTCAAGAGAGTAACCAGAGTACCCACACAGACAGGTTCTGCCCTGTGAAATAGGAAGCCCATTCATCATAAAACAAACCTAATGGTTTTTAAAGATGCGTTTCCAGTGAGTGTAAATAATGCGTTAACTGGGAAAGTGTTTTCAGGCCATTTTGGGTGATGTCTGCAGAAGGGGCTGTTCTGAGTGCGAGTGAGTGAGTGTAAGTGAGCCCGCCCTTATGCTGGTTTCTCTTCTGTTACAGCACATCAGGTCCACCCATCTGGCCGGGCAGTACCTTCTTCAAGAGAAATGGAGCCCTCCTGCAAGGTAGGTCTCTAGGAGCGCCTCTCCCCTTCCCACCACCCCCTCTCACTGCTCCTCGGTGCTTGGTGTCAATCAGGAGAGTTCTGTCCTGTTGAGGAGTGGGCACCCTCTGGAGATGGGTGACTGTTGTGGGTAGGCTCTCTTTGTCCAGCTCTCTTTATTTCTTCCTACTCTCGTCTCCTGTTACTGAGAAATGTTAGTCTGAAACCAGGACTGCTTCTTTGGTTTATCATCATTAGTTCTCATTCCAGAAGTGTTCAGCTTGCTTTGGTGAAATTGGAATTACGTGGTAGTTAGGATGTGACAGTAGCATAAACTGGCCTGTATTTCCAGTCCTTGGGCTAAGGAGGAATGTTTTGGGTGTTCTGGCACTTTGGTCATCATGGAGGTCCACTCGTTCCTTGCTGTCCCCTGACATCCATGTGTGCCTGGAAGTTTGACTGTGATTTGTTCTGAGGCTCAGAGTTCAGTCACCCCATCGTTGTCCCCAGGAGCATCATTTGCACGGTGACATCCTTCCTGTTGTCCAGCCCACCTTAGCTGCTTTGCACTAGTCGCTGTCCAGTGTTCTCAAGGAATTCCAACTGCCTTTCACCTCTGCATCTGCTATTAAGTTTCTTTCGAAATGGCCAGATAAAATTAAAGAAGAATAAATGGATCAAAATAGCAATAAGATGAATCCTAAATACTTTTAAGAATTGCTTTTGGGTTATCGCTTTTGGATGTCTGTTTTGCAGATAAGCTGGAATCGGCTGGCTTCCATGGGTCTTCCAGTTTCCTGTCCCCTTTCACCCCTGTTGATTGGCCAGGTGTCAGAATGGCACAACTGGCCAAAAGCAGATGAATTTGGTTGTACCAAGAGCTTTAGAACTATACTGGGCCAATAGTGGGGAGTTTTAGTGCATTTTGGTTGGTTTAGAGCTGTGACGCCTCTTTTCCTGAAAAGTACATTCTGAGGGCCAGCTGGGTGTGAAGGAGTAGAATATAAATGTGGCTAAGAAAAGAAACATTTATCTTCACATTTCCAGAGTAGCTCAAACAATTGGAGAGATGTCATCACATTTTTGTTGTTGTTTTATAGGCCATGCAATTGCATATTGTCTTTTTAATAGCCTGTGAAATCAGGAACTTAAGAATTTCTTTGCTTTTTTTGCTTTGTCCAAGTGAAATGTAGGCAGGCACATTTGATCAATCCTAATTTTAATGACTGTCATAGATATCCTAAATACTTAAGAAAAAAGGGAACTGCTTCCGCTTTCAAAAATTGACATAATTTTTTTTTAAAATCTGTTCTCCTTTCTGATAATATAAGTGGAAACCGATTATGATGAGCCTTTGGGTTTTTTCCAAGTGAATTTTGCAGTTATGTGCATCTTTATTTTTCCTCTAGATCTATAGTAATGATATGAATATCATCCGTGTGTGGATTATTTTCAGGAAAGGGGTTTCATTTACTTAGAGCATTTTCATATGGGATCTTCATTCATTAAGTTCCACATTAGGTAAGATTTGCTGTAATCAGTTTTTGGTTATTTCTGCAGGGTGGGAGCGTGAGGGGAAATGTCCATGAGGTTTCTAAAGTTGAGTGACTTCACTATGAGATTGCATCTCATGAGGGGTAGACTTTCTTTGTCTTTCTGATTGGGTTAAAAATTCTCTCTTTGTTCTAGGCATTGCGGATTAAATGATTACAGATTTCAGATGCTCGTTGAATGCACATCCAATTCAGTGCAGCCCATTTATGTTTTTATAAACGTGAAACTCAGAAGAATCTTGCTGAGAGTTTGGGAGTGTGGGCGGGGATGCGTTAACAATTTTTTCCTGTGATGTTTCTTCATTTGCTGTATCTGTATGTAGAGTTCTTGAGACACTTTTATTGCAATAAGATTTTTCAAACTACGTGGGTGTTCTTCCTAATTAATATTTTTCTATTCCTTTGGTGGGTGGTGTGGCTCATCAAGAAGTTGCCGGTGTCCACGAGCAAAAGTTTTATGGTAAAGATAGGGGTATAGAAATAAGAGAGCTGCCTGGTCATGCCGGTGAAAGGTTTAGGTAGGACTCAAGTAGAAGAAAATGTACCTGATTCATGCTCCCTGTCTCATCTTTACGTACTTCACACTTGCAAAATATGCACACATTCCTTCTTTTTCCCTATAGCAAGCAGGTGGGCATTTGTCTAGGTAATCAGACCAGGAAAGAGCTCTGTTAAGAGGTACCAGCTCCCAGCATTGGTATTGAAGGCAAGCAGGACGCCCTAAAGAACCAGTTCCTAGGACTGGGGTAGAAGGTGAAGCTTGCTCACAGGGTGACACAGGGGCCCAGGGACCAACCAACAGAGCCCAGCCTGACTGAGGATCCTGAACACTGTCTGAACTGGCTGAACTGGGCCACACAGGAGTTGGGGAGAACCTGCCATGTGGAGTGGCCCTAGGGGATGAGACTCAAAGAATGCAGGAGCAACACAATAAGCAGACGTGCCACACTGTTTAGAGGCGAGAGACTGACTGTTTGTCAGGGAGGTGGGAGCGTAGGGGTTGTCACTTCGAGGAAGAATTGACGCTTGAGCGAGGCCTTGAAAAATAGTTGTGGGCGTGTGGGAACAGAAAGGGGAAACAGCAAGAGCGTGGAGCATGAGAGCATCACAGAGAGGTGGCAGTGGGGACTTGATGTGGCAGACGGAAAATGAGTGATTCATGGGCACTCTGGGACCGTGACATCATGTGCTCCCAGGTATGTTTAAGAAGAACACTGTGATGTCTGAAGAGGGAATAATGGAAGTTAAAACCTGAAATCAGTGGAACAAAGTGACATAATGGTTCCAGTGGGAAAGCGGTGTATGCTGTCTAATGGTTGTTTGGTTTATAAGCTGTTGAGCAGAAATGTGGCACAGTAATTTTTTTTCCAGCGTAAGACCAATTGCAAGAATTAACTGGAAGTGCTCGAGGTCCTACCCGAGTGTGGCCTCTGTGTTTTGGTTCTTGCAGAATCACTGGCAAGAGGGCCTGCTGAATCGCCTCGAGTTTTGAGGATAATGGGGTAAGATTTGGTTTGGATTACACCAGGCATGAGTACTTAACATAATTGGTCATTTCATCAATTCCCAGTATTTATTTTAAATGCCATTTAGGCTGCTAGGGACAATTTTAGTGTGTTAGCAGTTTCAGTGGACTAGAGAGCACTTCAGTTCTTGTACAATAGAAACCTTGCTGGGCGCCAAAAGGGGACAAACCCTTTGTTTAAAGGACCCAGGAAGAGTCCAGACAGATGAGCGTGGCTTATTCAGACGTGTCTCCAATCATCCCCTCTGCATGTCTCTGTTATGGTCTCTATGTGTTTGAAATACATTTTTTATTGTATTAGTTAATAATGTCTCTGATTTTCTTAATTAAGAGCATAAAGCATTTTATATTTTTTGCCTTTTCCAAACTCCTAACTCTGCCCCCCCATGTACACACACATTGCATACACCCATCAAACTTAAAATTAGGTTACTTTATTTAAACATCACCCTCAGATGAATTATTTTAATGAGTCGGTGATTCCTAATTAATGACATTCCTCACCCCAGGTCTGACCCTTCCTCTGGTCCCTGGAGGTTTCGTCCCAGAGCTACATATGGCATCACTGTTCCTGTTCACTTCATGCCTCCTACAGAAGGTTGCTGCAAGCAGCCCCCAATCTGATCTTCCACTTCTGCCCTTTTGGCCTTCATAGGCCCTGTAGGCCTCAGAGCTCCACGTGGAGTTTGGTTCAGAGAGAAGCTGCTGCCTTTACAGCTCCATGCCTGCTGACCATTTGGGCCCACGTATCTTTTTATTTCTAGCTCTTTCTCTGATCAGGTGTTCCCTAGGCCCACCCACACTATCCCACCTGCAAGCATTTCTTTATTATCCATCTCTGTGTGTCAGGCCCTGGATTAGGCTGGAGTTACCCAGTGAGGCCCAGGGCCTGCCCCCTTGTCCACTTACAGCCCATTCTGGGGTCAGACTGTGCGGCCCAGCCTTCTTGCAAAGCTGCTCAAGCACTGATGCCACCACTGGTCATGGAAACCTGCCCACTTACTAACTCCCCACCCCAGCCTTCCTGGCCCTCCATCTGCCTTCGTTTTCTCTATGACTCCAGTATTGGGCCACTAATTATCATTAAGTCTCTTTCTGTAGGATGCACTGGTAGAATTAAAATAAATTCCATAACACGCATAGCAGATTTTTATTTCCATTCACTTCTGACAATCCACTGGACGAGCTAATGAAATGGAAAGAAGACCTTCAAGGCATTTTCAATGCACAGAGCAGGGTTGTGCTGCTGCAGGCCCGAAAGCAGACAGGGAAAAAGGAAACCAGATCTTTTGCTGTCAGATGCATGTTCTATGAGTGCACAGGAAGTGCCTGCCATCGGTAAAACATGCATGAAGTTATGACCACTAGATGACTTGCTCTGGGGAATGCCAGTTTCCAAGTTCTAGGTTGACTTCATGTACTTACTTTCCTGGGAGTATTATTGTGTATCCCCCACTCTCCACACCCCTTACCGTCTCCATAGCTCTGCTGTGCATTTTTACTGCTAAGACACATGGAGTACCTCACTTTGGTTGTATTTCATGCCATGAAAGGCTCAAGAGCAAGTACTCAGTATATCAGACACAAGTTATAGTGGAAAGAGCACTGGATTACGAGTAAGCAGACCTTGTTGTGGTCCCAACTCTGATACTTGGTGAACTTTGTGACCTTGGATGTCACATGACATCCCTAGGGTTGCATGTTCTCACCTGTGAATGGAGAAGTGGACTGCAGCATTGGCAGAGGCTGCCTGTGGAGTACCAGCTCTGTTCCATTCTAGCACCTTCCCTAAAAGTAGGTCAAAATGGTTTTGGGGTTTAGCTCTACCTCAATGCAAAAAGGGTGCTGCCTTCAGCCAGCTGTATCTGCAGATGGGTCCAAGGAGAGAAAATAGGGTGGTGGCAGGTTGGCTGGAGATCCTGATCCTTGAACAAGGTGATGCTCAAAGGTCTCCTGGATCTTAGGGAGGCCATGTATTACAGATTTGGACAACTGGAAACAAACCTTATCTTGGCTTCTTGGGCAACGGGCTTCACCTCTCTGTGGGGATGTTAATAATAACGCTTGTCTCATGGGGTTCTTGTGAGGATTCAATGAATTCATATTAGTAAAGCATCTAGAACATGCTTTCCTGACAGAGTTAGTTATTAGAACATTTTACAAGACTGTGAATCTTAAGAGAAAAGGGCTAAAATCCTCTGAATGTGGTCTCCCCGTGCTCTTTACCTTCCTTGCTGAAGTTTCCCCTGTCCAATTGCTGGGGCTAGCGATTCTCAGAGCAGGGCAAAGACTGGGGCGCCCCACATCCTGTTGGGTTTATACACAGATCTGAAAGACAGTTTTTGTTCATTTCTTCATCTCGGATTCCTTTTACATAGGACTGCTTCCTTGGGAGGTCACCCAGCCCACAAATACCCAGCTATACCACTTGCTCTAAAATTGTGTATACACAGCAGGTGTGTAGACGGCCAGGTGAAAGAACACAGAGTTAACATCACATCCGCTTGGGTTTGAATCCCTCCCAACTGGGCACCAGCTGATGGACTTTGGTCCTTAGTTTCAGTTGTCTTTAACATGGGGCTGTGAGGTATGTCTTCCACAATCTTTGTGAAGATTGAAGGAGAGTGTGAACATGAAAACATCCATTGGTCCAGTGCGTGGCACCTTGCAAATATGTGATAAAAGTAAAGGTTTTTAATGTTTGACTTTGTTTCCTGCCCAAGGTTTCTGATTATTAATCCTGGCAGGTCTGTTCAGGGTGAAAAAGTTCCCAAACTCCTCTCCTTTGCGTGATTTCCATTCTCTCTGCCAGCCCCACCAGCATTTCTGTTCTGATAGAACCAGGATGGCGCCACTGGACTCCCTCGTCTGCCACGGCCTCAGGTCTCCTGTCCAGGTGCTTCTACTCCTCTCCGTTAAGACCAGGATCACAGGTTCTGTTCGGGTTTACCCTAACCCTCCCCCACTCATTTCTTTCACATTTGGTTGCAGCCCCTGGGCTCTTTGGCTCCTTTCATCTAATCTGCTCCACAAGCTGACTCTTTTGTCCATTTGCAAACAAGGGCATCCACCTAATGCATAAATCTCCTGATTCTTGCCCCCAGGCACACACATCTCAAGAAAAATAGTAATAACAGAAAGGGGGGTGGAGAAGAAACCCTCTCTACATTTTCCCCGCAAGTCCTAATTGCCTTCTGTCCTCTTTTGGTCTGTGGAAGCCCTTTGGTCTTTAGGAGGGGTCCCTTTCTCTTGGCATCGTTTGTCTTATTGTTCTGCGCTGAGTTATTTGTAAAGATATTTATGTAACTACAATAAGAAAGTCGGCTGGCTGTTTTGTTTACAGTCAGGTGGATTTAAAGGGGTGCTGTTCAGCTCTTCTAATCACTCAAGTTCTATGTGGTCACTGAGAACATGCTCGTAAGTTAGTTAAAAATATAAGGAAATGCAACTTGAAAAGAAGCCTTTGGTCAGTTCTGATCTTCCCTGTCTCTTAGGAATCCCAGTTTGCCCGATCTGCAGTTATGTCAGCTTCCCCGGCATCTGCAGCCTGGTGTGGATGTGAGAAGGCATCAGTCGGATAGCCCCTATTTTCCTGTCTGACCTTAGTTCCAGCTGGTCTCTCAACTACTGTCTGTAGTAACCATTTTTGTGAAAATCCAGTGTTGTACCCTGAATCCAGTGTTTCTTCCTATGGACAGAAATAGGAAGTCAGAAGGAGTTGCCGGCTCAGCTGGGGACATGGCCTTGAGAGCATGTCTTGAGAGCGTCCTCTGGGCCAGGCACCTGCTGGTGGGCGTGTACGGGCTGGCCCTGCTGTTTCAGGGGAGTGTCCCGGAGAAGGTGGAGACGGAGGCTGGAGTACACGAGAGGGAGGTCAGGGCTGGAGAGGGAGTTTTGGAAGTTATTAATCCGGAAATGACCATTGAAATTACGGCATAGATGGGATTTTCAGGGGAATATAGAATGAAGAGGAGGAAAAATGTCCATATTGAAGACTTACATTTGTGCTAGAAAGACGGGGTGGTAGCTGGCAACAACGATAACAGCAAAGAAGCAGCTGAGTCAGAAACTGGGGGAATATCACTGAAATGAAGGGCAGCAGTTTCAGAAAGAGGGGAGAGGCAGGAGCACCCACTGGCAGAGCAACCAGGGAGGATGGGACTGAAGAAAAGCCACCTGGTGGCTCTGACGATTAAGGTGGCACTGGGACCTTCAGGGCGCAACCGCTGATCTGCTTTCCGTCTCTGTGGACGTGCCTCTTCTGGACAGTTCACGTAGCTGGAATCATACAGTGTGTGCCCTTCTGTGTCTGGCTGGAGATCTTTACATTATTCTTATGTTAGCCTATGCCTTAGGTATTATGACGGCCGTTTTGTAGGTGAGGAAAATAAGGCCCAACGCTGTTGTCTTGCTTAAGGTCGCAGAGCCAGGGTCACAAACCTGAACTCACACTAATCTGGTTTAAAATGGCATACCTACTTCTAAATAAGTTTCCACTTTAGATGTCTAGATGTTCTGCAGTGTTTTGCAGACTGAGGCTGGGGAGAATCCTGTTATAATGCCTAAAAGAAATTTATAATGACAAGAGAAAAAGGTAGAAATGAACACTTCTTTGTCTTCTTTCATTCAGGTGATTAAGGTGCTTCATTTCTCTTCTTGTCCCACACGTGACTACTGTAAATAGCTCACTTTAAGATATTTCAAAGACTGTGGCTAGAGAAAAAGGGAAATCCTGGAATAGTCATTCAAAGGTTAATGCAATGAGAGGAATGCATCCCTTAACAGAATATTTTATTTGAGTCTATCTGAATTTTCTGCTAGTAGATAGCTAGCTAGATCTAGGTATTTTTATACTGATTATAATCCATCAATAGGAATACTTCCTTACAGTTGAATTTTTTGAGCATTTTAAAATGTTTTTCTTGTCTATTAAATTGTATCACTTAGATTGTAAAATATAAAGATTATACAGCCTTGGATCACATTGTGCTGCAGAGCTGGCTTTTATCAAAGTGCTCCATCTTAAAGTACAATTGGAAAAGTCCTTCTCCTTGAAGTTCTGTTTAACCGTGCTTGGATGGAAGTCTAGAAGTATTTCCATACAATTATCACGAGGCTTACAGTGAAGAAGAATTTTTTGGAATATACTCTAAGCAAGCTGTTCACAGGAGTCCCAGAAGTGAACTTCAAAGCATCCACCTGTAAACTGCAAGAGGTCAAGTTTGTGTTCTTGTTTGGTTCCCTTGACGACCAAAAGGTGTGGCTGAGAACTCCTGGGTAGTACTCGCTGCAGTGTGTGGGATAGCTTAGGAGTCTATGTATGTAATTGTGTGTGCGTGTGCATGTGCATGAGTGAATGTGGCTCATGGATAAAGGCTGCTTGATTTATCACTGCTCGTCGTGGGTCTGCAAGAATAAATCTCTCCTGCCATCCTGCCCCTGTTTCTCTGGTGTTTCCATGCCACCCAGCTCTCCTGTTGGTCTTTGCAAGTGAAGGCATGAGGATAAAAGCCCTCAGTTTTCCCATCAAGCATACCCAGCTCCATTCCCTTCCTGCTGCCTAATTGCTGTCTGACTTCGGAAAAGTTATGGAAACTTCTTTGAGCTACTGTTAAATGCAAAAATACCAGTCTCGCGAGATCAGAATAATTATTGTGAGGGTTAGATGATGACAATCTAGGGAGCATCCCTGGCACTTAGTAGGTGCTCCAAGAGCAGGTGCCATTGCCACTGCTTTCACTCCGGAGGAGGCAGCATGAGTGGGAGAGAGGATGGCCCTTGGAGCTGACCATCTTGGGTGCAAAGGCCAACCTCTGCTGCCCACCAGCTGTATGACCTCGAGCAACTCATCTGATGGGTTTAAGCCTTTCCTTTCCAGCCAAACTGATAGTGGTACTTGATGGGATTTTGTGCAAATTGAAAGATAGTGTGTGTACAGGGGTGGGCACAGGGCCTGCTGATTACTGAGTGTTCAGTAAATAGAATTCATTGTTTATGCTAGCCTTTCTGCAGTTTTCTAAGGTGTTCAATACCTTCCACCCCCAAACAACAATAACATAAAAAACGTTCTTCCCCAGTTGAACCGAAGTTACGCCTTCTGGAATGTTTAAGACCGTGTTCAATCTCTCTGAAGCTCCTGCTACATTGGGACCAGTACCCATGAGATACTCACAGGAGGAGGAGAACTTGAGGCCTAACCAGCTGTTCTCAGTGACACTTGAGTAACTAAGATCTTGCAGAAACGTGGCACAGAAAAAGAAGGTTCCTTGGCGACAGAGTCGAATGACTTGTGTTCTCTATTCCTGTTTCTTCCTCTTAGTGTCTCTGATTGTGTCAGAATATGAACTGTTTGCAAAGATTCATTTCAGAGGTGGGCGAGAGGGAGAGAAGGAAAGAAGGAGAGACATACTTGCAGTGATAAAGAACTTTGAGACATCATTTAAAGGGTCGTGTTGAACTTGTCCCCCACCTAATGGTCACCATAGCACACACAAGTTGGTTACTCTTTGGACTGTGATTTTTGCATGGGACGTGGTCAGGATGATCTCATTTTGCTTCTTTGACACAAATCGCAGTGAGGTGTTAGAACCACAGGTCTGTGTCTGATGACATCTGCCTGTAGGGCGACTTTAACCCAGTGTCTTGGCTGTGGATTCGTTTCCCACATTTTGAGCAAGATTGCAAGGGCGTTGTGACAAGAGATGAGAAGCCCTGACATGTAGAAAGGCCAATTCTGTGTTTATCATTCGTGTGTACTGAATTTCTGAGACTCTGAGAGACTTCATTCTTTAAGTTTTGCCGTGGTTGGGAAATGAAATAATTATGAAGTTTTCACTTTTAAACTTACACAACTGAAAGCAGGCCCCAATTGGGTTATTCACAGGGACAACACAGGTACTAACAGCCATACCAGGGTCTCTAGGGCATCTTTCTCCTCTTCTGGGACCTACAGTTTGCCAACCCGTCCACCCAACTTCCAGCGTATATTCCAAATGGGAGGTTCCAACTTATGGGAGCTCCCTGCCCTCAGTGACTGGTTGAGGGATGGGCACGTGGCCCAGTCCAGGCCAGGTTTCCGCTCTGGTACTTCTTATCTTGCGTCTGAGAGCTCTAAAGGATATGCTAGCATCACAAGGACTACCACGTGGAGTTGACCGGTGTACAAGAAATGGCCCCAAAGCAAAGCAGCAGAGAGGAGGGGCTGCTGTACATCTGTCCTTCCCATGGTTGGATTAGATAAGCTCATAAATTCCCCTTTTTACCTAAACCAGCTTGATTTGGGCTTTTGTATGTGCATCCAAGAGTCCTGACTAATAAAGAATTTCTGAATGAATAGCATCAGTTAAACTAAATATGTATCACTGATGATTTCTGGGTGTCAGTGAAGTTCCAACCTCTCTGTTTTCCGAGGAGGCCCACTTAGTGGCTTGCCTGTCTCTTGAAAGAATATAAGATGAGCTTGGAGAGCTTTTCAGAGATGGCGACTTGACTTAAGCAAACAAAGTAGGATCACGATGATCATAATACCTATTCTCTCTGTCTCCCTGCTCAGCTTTGCTTCTGGTGGAAATAGGCTCGGAGAGGCTCACGTTGAATTGACAAAGTGGCTGCCGGCAGCCTCTTGGGCTACAAACACCAGCTTTGAATCTGGCGTTTCCCCAGTGTTCCCAGGAAGAGCCCTGAGATGCACTGTAATTAGACTAGCCTGGATCACATGGCCGCCTGGAACCATCACTGTAACCAGAGGAGTGGGAGGGGTGGTTTGGTTTATGCTGGGGGTGGAAACATCACTTGGAAGCACATTGGGATGGGGAGATGGAAGGTTCTCCAGAGCAAGTTAGGGTCGGTTCCCAAAGAAGAGAAAAGGAACTATCCATTACAACAGCACAGCCATTTTAGAAAACAAAGCAATGGACACAAAAATGTTAGGTTTCTTAGACAAGTATACATAACCAGTAAGTGGAAGGTCTAAGGCCAGAATGCAGATCCTCCCATTTGAGACCCTTCCAGCTTTCTTTTCATGATAGTGGCCATTATCCAGGGTGTACAGGAGTGCCAAAGTCTCAGGGCATATGGTGGTGTCGGTCAAGTTAAAAATAATTTCCCAGAGGCCCAGAATCTTAGTTACTGATGACATCTGCTTTCCCTGGCAGAGTGGGGATTGCTGAGACGATTGCCTTCACTAGACTTGGTGACACAGGAGAGACGGAAGATGGGATGCTGCTGCCCTTGGCTCAGGGTTAACCTTGAGCAGCAAACCTCGGGGTCTTCGCAAACTTCCCTCAGCAGCCAGAGTCGATCCCTGGAGTCCCAGCTTTAGAGTACAGGATGCTTGGATGGTTGTGAATGTATTAATCACCTAGGCTGCCATAACAAAATATCACAGACTGGGGGGCTTGAACAACAGACATTTATTTTCTCACAGTTCTGGAGGCTGGAAGTCCAAGATCAAGGTGTTGGCAGGGTTGATGTTACCTGGGCTTCTCTTCTTGTCTTGCAGATGGCTGCTTTCTCACTGTGGCCTCACATGGCCTTTTCTCTGTGCAGGCGTTGCCTCTGGTCTCTTCCTCTTCTTATAAGGACCCCAGTCCTGTTGGATTAGGGTCCTATTGCATTAGAGTCCCACCCTTATGTCCTCATTTAACCTTAATTACCTCTTTCAAGGCTCTATTTCTAAATTCAGTCATATTAGGGGTTCGTCAGTTTTGGGGGGGGACAGTTCATAACAGTGAATTACATGCATCCTTTTCACAGACATTCCTTGATTTCCTATAGTGTGCTAGGTACCCCCAGATGTGCTGGGGATAGAGATAAGAAGACCACTGCCCTCAAGGAATTTTCCATCTAGCTGGGAGAGAGAATCACTGAGAAGCCTTGGTGGTTCATCCCGTCGCAAGAGGGCTCAGATTTCTGGGGAAGGAAGTCAGGGAAGACTTCACCGAGGGGTGTTGCTTGGGCAGTGCAAGGCTGCTGTCCCTGCTTCTCCTAAATCTGGCCCCCTGAACTGCTCAACATGGTCACCTGTGCTCTTCTCAATCACAGTGTCGCTCCAGGCCCCAATACAAAAGAGGCGCCATTGTACTGCAGCCATGGCAAAAACACTCATTTAGCCAAGTGCACAAAATAATGAAGCCCACACCAAAGGCACAGGGCACGAATAAGAGCACAGACAGTACGTCGGTATGTGATGTGTGTGTGTTTGAAAGCAAAGGAGAAATATGAGGAGCCGGGATGGAGATGGGAAAAGTCACCATGTCCTTTTTAGGTAACTTACTTTATCCCTTATAGGAAAGAAGATGAGAAGGTGAAAGGTAAGTGTCCCAGGCAGAATTGTGGGGAGCTTCTGATTAAGGTGGTGTAGAGGGGGTTTGACTCTGAGGAGACAAGGGTGGCTGGATGGTGGGGACTTGGGGCAGATGGTGCATTTTCAATCCTACCTTGAAATTAGGCATAGAAAGAAGGGTAAAGAACTAAGAGCTGATGTTCATAAACATGGGAAACTGGTGCAGGATGCACACTGTGTCACGTGATCACAGTGGAATGTGGTCACGGTAACTTGAATTGCAGCGGTCATGCCTGGGGCTCAAGTGGAAGGAGATGTGAGCAGCTGTATGGACCAGGCCAGAGGAGAGCAGCAGACCAAGAAGTAGTTTGGGTAGAAGTAAAATGGGGCTGGGGCGACTGGACAGATGAGAGAGGTATTCAAACCTCAGATCACCTTTAGTCTAGGGTGCCTTTGTGTTTCTGTCATTACCCAGTCTACTTGGGAAAAATAATAATAATCACATCTTAAATCAGTATAATTTGAAGAGTAATTGAATAATGAAAATCCAGTTCAGAACCAAAGATGTAGCCTCTTGAATCTCACTTGCTAGTTCCCAACTTAATTTTTAAAATTAAGACACCTCTAATGAGACTCAGAATGGTTCACAATCCAGGATGTAGTGAGGGGAAGATAAGATGCTAAATGAGAAAATGGGTTTCATTTCAAAAACTGTCATACTCTGTGTGTGTGTGTGTGTGTGTGTGTGTGTGTGTGTTGGGGGCTAGGCGGTGGGATAGTTCTTTTCTATATAAGGCCATTTAGCTATAAATGGCATTTGTTGGACGTGTGAGTCAGTGAATTGGGAGGAAAATGGGACTGCCTAAAATAGCTTTTGTGCTACAGAACTGTTTGGCATTGGAGAGACCTAGCTTTGAGTCCTGACTCTGACAATCCCTCATAATCTCTTTGTCTGTCTAATATACACACACACACACATTCAATTACACGCACACATATACGCCCCTTGGCTTGGTCACATACTCGACTTTAAGCTTGTTTTTCATTTGTAAGACCAGGAGGATATCACCTACCTCTCAAGAAGTACATGAGATAATGTGCAGGCCAGCGCTTTGTGGCTCTAGAGGGGTGGTCTTGGCTCCGTGTGGCCCCCCGCCAGACTTCATAGGGAAAGTGTGCATAGAGAAGTCTAAGTTGCGCTTATCCTTGGGGTGTAAGGTAGTAACTGGAGGAGGGTGGAAGGGGGCTCCTGAGGTGCTGGTTTGTCCATCTGGGTGCTGGTTACACGGGTAAACTGTTTGTGAAAATTGATTGAGCTGGACATGGATGTGGACTTTGCTGGGGATTTGTTACTTCAGTTGAAAGTTTCAGAAATGATTGGGCAACAAAAATTTCATTACACCTACTGCTAGGTTTCACATTTTTATTATGCACATGTAGTGAAACTCAGAATCCTTATGTGATTAAAAAGTGAGATTGTCATAGATTTTATTAAATCAATGTAAATTAAAGCTGGGTGAAACACAAAATAACAAGAATTTCTCTCCCAATTCAAGCGTGTTTTATTAAGGCCCGCCGAACCTGCTTGTTATTGATATTGTTAATACAATATTTAGATTCCATTTTGAACATGCCAGCTGGCAAAGATTACTGAAATGTCAATCTCTACTGAGAGTGGGTTTTTTTTTTTAACATTCATAACCAGAGTTAGGTTCTTAAACGTAGATTAAGATGGATTTATGTGCCTATTAGTGAAATTTGGGAAAAAAATGAAAACTTTTTAGCAAAAACTTCGAGAAAGTCTTTGCCAAAACACACAGGAGACTCATACAAACTTTAAAATTCTACCCAAAGTGGTTTTTCCTTCCACTGTAGTATCTTGATGGATAAATATGTTGGTGAAGTAATTTATTTAGAAATCATTATTTAAATTTCGAAACTTCATAGCGAGCATTTTGCCAGTGGGGAAAGCATTGTGTTTGAAAAACTTTCGAGATTTAAAACAAGCAGGCCAGAGTGGGGGGCGGGCAAAATGGGTGAAGGTGGTCAAGAGCTGCAAACTTCCAGTTATAAAATATAAATGAATGCTGGGGATGTACGGTTCAGCAAGGCGATTGTAGTTAACAGTACTGTGTTGTATATTTGAAAGTTGCTAAGAGAGTAGATCTTAAAAGTTCCCATCACAAGAAGAAAAAATTTGTAACTCTGTGTGGTGACGGATCATCTCACAATATATACAAATATCAAATCATTCTATTGTACACCTGAAAGTAGTAGAAGGTTGTACGTCAGTTATATCTCGATAAACAATAAAAGCAAGCAGGCCAGTAACATTCCAGTGAAATGTGGAATAACCAAGACCTTTTTCAACTGAAAGCTCCTCTCGGCGCGGTTGGACCTTGAAGGTCGACTTAGAAAAGAGGACCTTCCTCTGAGCCGTTTGTCAAAAGGATTGAGATGTTCAGGAAGGCCTGTCCGATCACCGAACCATTTGTTATCTTCAGTAAACTGTGAAGTCTTCATTTATCGGTGCTTTGTAAATACTGTCTAAGTGGCTAATACTGCCTCTCAAGTTTTCAAATCTCTTAAGAATGTGCTACCATAAAAAAAAGAGGCGTCATTTTTGTTTTCCTGCTCAAGCATGGGTTTTGTCTTAAATGTTCCGGAGTCAAAGGCTGTGATGCTCATATTTCAGGGGCAGAGGGAATCTCACATATGCTCTGTATTTGTTTTCCCAAAAGAGTTAAGACAATATGACACAATGTTTTCTTTTTTTAGTTAAAGTTAAGCACCCACGCGGTCTGACTTTGACTTGTTTAACTGTAATGCACATTAGAGCCTTCACGTTAAATGTTTCTGAAGGACTTTCTTCACCCCGACAGTCACTTACCCCAGGCTTTGAGGTGTCAGTAGTGAGGCCTGGATTCAGACCCTACATCGGGTGTTCCATTATTTTCATCTCAGTGATGGTACAGGAAAGTGCACACCTGGGTTTTGGGGTCACATGATGGTACAAAATTAAGTTGTGGGAGGTTCTTTCTGCTTATGTCTCTTACATGTCTTAGCGTATTTTCGCTGTTCGAATTTGTCCTCATCCTCCCCTTGCGTCTAATAAAAAAGTACTTGTTTTTCCTTAGAACAGAGTAATTTAGATAGTATTTCCTATGTATTTAGGATCGTTGTTTTCGTGGTGGTAGCAGAGTGCCCCACGTCTCACTGGCCTCCAGTTTGCATGGGGTGCGTTTATGCAGGGGCCAGCTAGAGTCACGGGAGTTCAGAGCTGGGAGGTTTCTGAGACACCTGGCTGGCGACACCCTCAATGAACAGACAAGTAAACTGGGCCCAGAGAGTCAAGGCTTGCTCTGGGTCTCAGCACAAATTGGTGGCAAAACCAGCCCCTCCTCAGGCCAGTCCAACTCTCCTTTCCTGCCATCCTGTCAACTTGGAGTAAACTCCCCCTGTCTTGGTATGCTGTGAGATGTGGAAAGGAAGAAAAGAAACCCCAAATTCTATATCCTAATCAAAGGCAGTAGTGTAAAACTGACCCTTCTTTCTCATCATACAGGCACCAGGCCTGGCCTGGAATCCCAGCTTGTCTTCTCACAAGCAGTATTGTGTCTCTTCAGGTCTCAGTTTCTCCATCTGTGAAGTGGGAAGAAAGACCCACTATGGTAGGTTGCAGGGAAGTTTTAAATGATATCACCTCAGTGCCTGGCGTACAGTAAGCACTCCATAGTTAGAAACTACCACGCCATCATTTGGTGGGTCTAGCTCTTCTTAGCTTCCTTCTGGGAAAATTGGACGCCCCTGCCAGCCCTGGGTTTGAATCCAGCTCGCTGCTTATGACTGACTGATGCTGAACACACATACATAAGCAGAAGACTAGAAGGGCAGATGCTGACGTGCTAACTGGAGTTATTTGAGCCATGGAATGATGGCTCACTTTATACTGGCTGCAATTAGGGTATATTGATTACACAACTGAAATATATAAAGAATCAAATAAATTTTGCAGCTGCTCGTTTATGTTCATTAGGTTATTATTAATGGTTAGTGTAGGTCATCAAAGGTCAAGCAATATTTGCAAAAATGTAAAATGATAGTTTAAGGCACTCTGGGCTACTTAAACCTGAGAGAATAGGGAAACCTTAGGTCTCATCCTCCTTGTACCTGAGAGTTCTTACTTTTTAATAAATATGATCCGTATCCTGAAATTGTTGTGTGAAAGAAAGAAGCTAATAGCACCGACACTTGAGGCCAGGGGCAAGGCCGGAGGCACCCAGGCCACACCAGCCAGAAGATTTTTGCCTGGTGCCTACCCTCCTGATGCAGCTGGGCTGGGTTAGGGCTCAGAAGGGCCAGGAGCCCCTCTGTATTTTAGCACTACATGGCAGTCAGCACAAGCACAGCGGTCGTCCTTGCAGCCCAGAGCTCTGGTCCAGGCTGCTCCGGGGGCTGGCCCCCCCCGGGATTCCTGGCTGCATCAGGATTGGTCCTGGTTCTGCGCCCAAGAGAAGAGATCCTCACAAAGATACAGGAAGGCATTTCAATGGCAGATAACAATCTTTTTGATCACGTCTGGGAACAGGTAGTATTTGAATAGTTAGTTCAGTGAAAGGCATGAAGGAGGGTAATGGAGTACTCAGGACTTTTAAAAATTAGTACATGTTTTTGAACAACTGGAGCAATGTTGAGGTATTCTAAATGATCCGTTCATATTGTCTCATACACGGGGGCACGCACTTCCGGTATCTACTATTTCTTGTTTATAATTTTGTAGACCGACATGATACATTTCCGGAAGGACCAGAATTTTAGGAGTTCTGTGTGTGGATCTGCTGGATGGAGTTGAGAGACAGTAGGTTCGGAATTGAATGTCGGGATTCCAGATTTTGAATGTCTATAACTGGTTTTTTGTTTTTTTGGTTTTTTTTCTTTTTCTCCCCAAAGACCCCTGGTACATAGTTGTATATTCTTAGTTGTGGGTCCTTCTAGTTGTGGCATGTGGGACGCTGCCTCAGCGTGGTTTGATGAGCAGTGCCATGTCCGCGCCCAGGATTCGAACCAACGAAACACTGGGCCGCCTGCAACGGAGCGCGCGAACTTAACCACTCGGCCACGGGGCCAGCCCCCTGGTTTTTTTTTTAAGATTGGCACCTGAGCTAACATCCGTGCCCATCTTCCTCTACTTTATATGTGGGATGCCTGCCACAGCATGGCTTGATAAGTGGTGCATAGGTTCACACCCGCGATCTGAACCTGCAAACCCAGGGCCACCAAAGTGGAACATGCGAACTTAACCGCTGTGCCACCAGGCTGGCTGCGTGTATATCTGTTTTTATTTTACTAAAAGAGTTTCATTATCTTAAAACATATTTAATATGTAGTGCCAATATGCTTCCAGATGTTTTATGACAGCTGGAGCCAGTAGGAAGTCTTCTGTTGGGGGAGCTGACCCCAAAGCCAAAAAGTTTCCTCGGAGCCCTAGTCTGTACTTTGGTGCTCATTACCATCTGCTTGAGAGCTGTTATGCTATGCAGGACTGCATGTCAATGACTATGTTTAATTAGTTTGTCTAACATATCCCATTTTGTTCCAAAAAGAATTTGCAATAGCTTATAAAAATGTGCTGTAACTAGAATTCTTTCAAAAAGCACTTGCAGAAATCAAGACAAAGGGAAAATAAAGATAGGAAACCCAAGATAAACTAAGGGGTAACATTAATATATAAAATTAATATCATAAGTTCTATGTATTGGTTTAAGGAGTAGAATGGTCAATCATGAATTTGGGTCTGAGCTTCCTAGTAGCCAAGGCAAAGAGAGAAACATGATCACTTGTATGATTTAAATGTTCAGAAGATTAAAACTGACTTGTTACTAAGAAGAAACACAGAGGTCCCTGGTGCTAATTTGTGTTTTAGATCCTCAGAGAGAGAGAGAGAAAAATCCTTAGTTATATAGCAAGAGGCATTCTTAAGATTATGCCTAATTTCATAGGCACTTTTCTGTAACATCTCTTCTGATCCACAGGCAGACCTGATAACCTCTGTTTTAGGTAGTGAGAAATATGTAGCTAAATCAGGTGAGTGGCCAGAGCTAGAAACACTGAGTTGGTGAGTTGTTGGTGAACAGGGGGTAACAAGCCTGTGAGAGGTGAAGCTCACTGAGGAAGGAAGCCTAGAGAGAAACGAGGATGGGAATCAATGAGCCTGAATGGACAGCGGAAGAGGAGGAGAACCGGGTGCATTCCCATCGCAGCCCTCTTCATATCTTCTTACCTCGTTTTAGAAGTATAGTTTAGAAGGGGAAGCCATATAGGTGAGAGACTGTAGTGTGAATAGAGATGTTTGATGGTAAAGCACTCTGAATATATCTTTAAATTGGATCCACCTTAGCTATTAGTTCTGTTTATCACCATTGAATATGAAGTCTTTAAATTAAAAAATATAGTAAGGTTGAGAAGATGTTTTCCAGTAAACAGGGCCCCAGTGGTGCTGACTGTGTCACAGGGTCTGCCACTTGCTAACGTTGCCTGCCTCGTGCCTGTACCTGCCGCGTGCCTGCGTGCCCTCCCAGGAGCCTGTCCATAGGCCTGTGGGGAAAGGCGCCATCTTTGTCCCCGTCACTGCCGGGCAACTAAGGAGGGAAATGGAGGGACTGGGATTTACTCTAGATTTGCCGACTCTAGGGGAATCCATGAACTTGGCACTCCATTTGTGGTTGTCACGGTTTCCTTTTCCTTCCTTCCTTCCTTTCTTTCTTCTTTTTTTTCACTGAAACCTTCCGTGGAGTGGAAATAAGGTAAAACATGAAACCAGAACTGTTCTGGTTGAACTGAGGAGCGTGGGGGCCCAGAGTCCCCTGGCTCAGCCTCCCACCTCCAGTCACCCCCACCGACAGGCCGTGGAAACACCACTGACCCAAGATCTTACTGCCTCCCCGAGCAGGACCCCCAGCACTTTCGTCATGTGACTCTAAGCCCCACTTGTCCTAGCTCGTATGTGTGTGTGTGTGTGTGTGTGTGTGTGTGTGTGTGTGTGTTCGTGTTCAAAGACAGTCTGTTTTTCAGTCAAGAGACCGATGGTTATTTCCGATTTCATTCTTTACAATATCTCATTTACTTTTACAAACTGGAAAAACAAATATGAAGTCTCTATTATGGCATTAGGATACGATGCCCAAGGTTTGGTGAAAATGTACACACCATTCATTGTCTTTTCATCCTTGTGTCCTGAAGAAATGCTGCACCTTAGTGGGTGCTCCCCAGCTCCCTAACCACACCCTTTATGCAGAGCTGAGGTTAAAATCGGCTGAAGATCTGTGACCAGGTGGCGTCTCCCACCAGGACCTCAACCGGAGATCAGCCAGAGTGTTTCAGACTTTTTATGGTGAAGGTTCGACCTAGTGGGGAAGCCCGGGGGGGATTCGGAGACATTTCCTCATCTAGCCTCCTCCCCCAGGATGGGATTATGCACAAATTGGTACTTACAGGTGGTAATTAGTTCGCTTCTTAAAATATTTCTCTAGAGGATCATTTTACTACTTTTTTCAATAGTATGTTTAAGCCTGAATTTCTGGAAGGAACTTCTTCCCACTCTTTAATTTGAACTTCTCTTCTTATGCTTTGAGAACAATTTCCTTTACTTCTGTGCTCTGTGAAGAAGAAAACAAACGACAAAACAACAAAATGAGTTTGTCCCCTGTACCTTGAAAATGCCACCCTCACCGTCAAACACCCGTGGGCCGCATGGATGGATGGTGGGACTCAGCCTCTAGCAGTAGAATGGATATGTATCCGTGTGTGTCCCTTTGTCCATAGGAGTCAGCAGAGGAGTTGATGATGGTGATCAGTGGGGCCGCCGCCTCCTGCCCCTGTCCCTGGGGACTCCCACTGCATACCTGCAGGATGGATGTTTAGTTTTCCAGCTAAACAGTGGAGTTTTCCTCTGCTCAAAAATAGCCAAACCTTTGGCCTTAGAGTCCTTTAATTCCATGTTTTTCCTACTGAGCTAACCTGCCACTCACACAGAAAATAATCTTTTTCAGAATGACCAGGTCTTAAGTGAAGAACTTGAGAAGTCTGAACTATACTGCTTTTTATGGATTCTGATTCTTTGAAAAGAAGAGTCGCAGAGGTCCCACCTGCCCAGGCTCCTGTTGGCAGGATATCAAACTGTGGTCTCATCGCCAGGTTTTCCCTGAATAATGAATGAGTCAGTGTCGAGCAAGTCAGAAATAGAAATCAATACAGCTAAATTCCACCAAGAAGAGGCAGGCCTGCAGTGGAATGATAGAGAGCGTTGAGGCCGGTGGATGCCAAACACGATAATGTACCTCCTTAAACTCTCACAAATTAAGGAAGAAAAAAAAAGAAAACCTGTAACTTGGGGAGAGTCATAAGGGATCAGAACTTGAAGATAGACCTTGCTCGCTTAGAATAAGGGGGTTGGGCAGACAGTCTGGTGTTAGCTTTTTCCAGGCCGGTGGAGCAGCAGCTTGATGCACAAATCTCTCGGGAGCCAGGCGCCAAACATCTTCATAAATCCTGTGTCTGCAGCTGTGTGACCAAAATAGATCCATGCATAGTCTGTTAGTCCTGGCCTCATGGAACAAGGCAAGACCACGAGGTCTGCGAGGACATGCATGATCTGTGCCGCTGAGTTGTCCCGCAGCCATCTGTTCAGGTCTAATGCCCCCCGACCACAGGTTGGGAGCACGCAAAAACAGGCTTTGGTGACTGGAGACACAGTCTTCCTGATTGACTGACTTTAGTTTGAGGGAGATTGAAACACATTGTACGGGGACCCTTTTTTTGTGCCAATTGTTCCATGACAGATTCCTCCATGTCCCCTTTGAAAATGACAGCAGGCATCCTCAGGAGGCAGGGCTGTGCCAGCACACTGATTCCACCTTGTTGGCAACCAGAGTTGGTCCCTTTTATTAAGAGCATCTTGGGTGTGCCCCTTGGGTGAGTGTTTAGACCCTCCTCCCGACTCTGTCCTCCAGACTCCTTTTGAATCTCCATCACCCAGGGGCAGGGGTCTTGTCCCTTAGGTGCTTTGGGATGTTTGAAAAAAAGAAGCTTGAGGATGGTTCCGGAAGGGTGCTGGGAAGGCTTACTATGCAGAATGCGTGATGGCTTCTCACAAAGACCTTTTTCTTGAGGACATTGATGAACGTCCTGTTTCCTTGACGGTCACAGTTTGCTGACATCTGAGCCTGGACACCAGGCCTCATTAATGGTTTAGTTAGAATCCTATTTAGAATGTACTGTAGGGTGCTTTGAAAAGATCGTTGGACCAGGAGCAAGCACTTCTGGCTTGATCTTTGCACCACTCCTTAATAGGAAGTGGACACGTGCCGTTGATGTTCAGCTCTCAGGGCCTCAGGACTTCAATGGATGGGAGTGTTGGGTGGCATCATTTCTTAAAGTCCCATCGAGCCTCTGGTGTTCTGTGGTTGCAGGAAGATCCTTTCATCATAGGACCTTTGCACTTAATTTTTCTCGCCATTCCCTTAGCCTAGTCCTGTGTTTGACATCGAGTGAACCGATGCTTGGTGAATGCATGAGTGAATGAATGACTGGCTGAATGAATGAGTGAATACTGACCAACAGTAACTCGTCTTAGTAGGCAGCCTGTGCCTGACTTAAGTACAGAGAGCCTGGTTTCCTTGTGTTTGACTTGAGTCTGCACAGTTGGAGATTTGGGCACTGCTCGAAACACTGCATTTGTAGAAGTGAGACCAGAAAGTGGCAGGATAGGCTCATGGCTAGTGGAGATAGAAGTGTTGGGCATGACTGTGAATTTCTCCCCAAAGACCTTTAACAGTGCACTGCATGCTCAGCCCTCTGTGCCTTCATCAGGATTCGCTGATGCCGAGTCACACACACCCTGTGCCACAGGAAGAACTTCACGGAGCAGCCCCTGGCCTCTGCTGCACATGCCCCGTGTTCGGGAAATCCAAGGAGAGGAATAAAAAAAGCTCTCAATCGATACACGAGTTTCATTAAAGCACTTAGCTCTCCTGCGGATCCCCGCTAAGTGCCTCTAATGCATTGTTGGGGGGAGCGGATCAACAGAAGGTCGGTGTTGGGCTGCAGGGGAGGGTGTGGTCAGCGAAGGTGGCCTTGAGGGCTCTGGGTCTGAGGAGGTGAGAAGGACAAACGACTCTTCCAGCGCCACCTGGGAAGGCCTCATGGAAGAGATGAGTATCCAGAAGCACAGTTTGTAAATGACCCCACCGAGCGGAGGGCACGGACTGATGATCTAAGGGGAGAGATCTGGCACGTGGGTTTTGTTTGTCAGAGAGAGCGACTTTGAAAATTTGAATTCATTGCTAATGCTTAAAAATCAGGAAATTTCACATAATTATCCAGGTGTCTGGCTTCTCTTGATGACTAAGAGATGTGGCAGCACTGGGCCTGCCTAGCCGCAGGGCAGCAGCTGGCTGGACCTCAGTGGCCACACTGCTGTCCAGGTGTACGATCCTTACCACTACACCCCCGGCTTCACTCAGGCATTTGACCTTGAGCCTCTGGTCAGAGAGCCAGCTTCCGCTTCTGTTGGGGAGGTATTCCAAGTTTGTGCAATTAAAGGGCCCCTGCAGAGGGTAGGATGAAGGTAGGATAGGACGGTGGTGATGGCAAAGACGACGTGATGATGGCAGCGAAGACAAGTAGAACTGCTCACTCTGTGCAGACCCTGTTCTAAGCACTCTGCTTGCTTTAACTCATTCATCCCCTTGAAAACCTACAAAGGCAGGTGCTGTTAGGACTCCTGTTTACAGATGGGGAAACCGGAGTGCAAGTTTCATAATTGGAAGTCACTGCCCAATGGCATGCAGTTCATAAGTGACAAAGCTGGGATTTCCGCCCAAGCAGGCTGGCTCCTAGGGCCCATGCTGTTGATCAGTGATGAAAATTAACTGTCATTGAGCGCTCATATGGGCTGGCACTGGTGCTTCATGCTTCGTGCTTTGTGCAGGCCATTACCATAGATTCTTACCCACCCATTGGGACAGGCACCACATGCAGATGAGGAAGTCATGCAGATGAGGAAATGGAGACTTGGAAAGGATAAGGAAATTCCTCGGGAACACAGCATGAGGGTGGCAGAATCAGGAAATCCCAGGGGGTTTCAAGAAGGAAAACACAATGATGGTTAGTGAGAAGGGTACAGAGAGACTGGAAGGAGCAAAGAGGAGGCAAAAGATTTATTAAAAGGATCCAGACAAACATGTCTGTACATTCCCTTCTTTTGAAACAGCATTGACTTGTGGTTCTCTTCTGTTCATTTGGCACATGTTTCTTGGTGCTCCGGCCCAAAGGCATTGGCTCTCGCTATCCAAACTTTTACCTTAAGAAATGACTTCGGGAATGCAATAAGATCTGATCTTTTCTGTGTTCTCAACTGAGATTTCTGCAACCCAGTCTATTTCATGGCAAAGAGCCATTTGCTCTCTCACTTGGGCAGCATTTCAGGGCAAACAGGAGGGACCAAGTCTAATCAAGTGATGAAAACTTGAACCTAATCTCCTCCTCGAAGCAGTACAAAGATGCTTCCACCCTGGGCAGCTCTCCCTGGGGAGCCCATTGGATTCACTCTTCCAGAACCTTCATGCCCTGTGTACAGTGAATGCCAAGTTTCTGCCAGAGGCCCTTTTCCACAGTGCCCACGAACCCTTCTGTGAATAAGGCAAGAGGATGCCTCCAAATGCACGCGCCCTCCATTTTTGGTCCCCCAGGCCCAGGCCATCTCACATTATGCCTTGATGAGCCCTGACAACCTGGGGCAGCAGGGGAGCCATTTATAGCTGAACTGTGGTGGCCACAGGCTGACCGACGCAGTGCGGCACATTCTTCTCCTTGGCACGATCCCCCAAGGTCAACACGGAGACAAAACACCAGATCCTCAGTGCCCTTGACAACCCCCTTCCAAGCTCTGTCCGACCTGGTGGCTTGTCTCTCTGTAAAGTGACTGCCCTCTCCAGGTGAACCAGGTGCTTCCCACCATCCTAAACGTGCTCAGGCTTTAGGGCAGCACCTTCACTGCTGTGTTTTCCATGCTCTTAATGGAAAACCCCTGCTGGTTTTATCTTCTATTTCGTACTGTTTCCGTGTGTCTATTAATATACAATGTTTTTGCTTAGTTTTTACTATCCCCAGATTTTCATGTAAAATTGAGGCTCAGATAAAATGTATCATTTTCATCTTGACTTCCTGAATATGTTCATACACCTTGGGGGTTGGCATATGGCCCACATTGAGAAGCTCGTGTAATAAAAATAATCCGGGGCTCTGGAGCCTGGGTTTGGCTTGTAGTTCACCAAGTTATTAGCTGAGTGACTTGTCAAGTTACTTAACCTCTGTTTCCTCATCTGCCAAATGGGTATAAGACTTGATACTGTGCAGGGTTGCTATGAGGATTAAAGATGATCATTTAAATGGCTGTGTGTGTAAATGGCACCTAGTAGTCACTCAATAAATGGTTGTTATTCAAGATGCAGTTCTTCCAAAGGACTTTCCCTGACAGTTTCAACCAAACCTTACTGTCTGAATTTTTAGCTGATCTATTGCAAAGCTACTTTATGCCTTTGAATTGTTTAACTTTGGATTTGTTATACGACTTTTGTCCTGTTGTTTATAAATTCTTCAAGGTCAAGGGCCATGTATTAAGACTACTTGGTATTTCTCATAGCACATCATTGGTATTCTGTAAGTATGTTATAGTATTTGTGTATAAAAATGAGTTTCTGGATCTAAAGCAGCATGTTCTATTAGGGCACAAAGAAAATAACATAAAAATGAAGAAATTGGGGCTGGCCCGGTGGCACAGTGGTTAAGTGCGCATGTTCCGCGTCAGTGGCCCGGGGTTCACAGGTTCAGATCCCGGGTGCAGGCATGGCACCGCTTGGCAAGCCATGCTGTGGCAGGCGTCCCACGTATAAAGTAGAGGAAGATGGGCACAGATGTTAGCTCAGGGCCAGTCTTCCTCAGGAAAAAAAAAGGAGGATTGGCAGATGTTAGCTCAAGGCTAATCTTCCTCAAAAAAAAAAGAAATATTGCATAAAGGACTTGGCAATTGAGAGGGATCTTTATATAGAAGGACAACAAGACATCTAAGTACTTTGTTAGCTCTGAGTCCTTTCAATATTTGGAAACCCCACCCTGTATCATAGTAAACTAACTGAAGTGCACCCACCTCCCATGTGAGAGAGCATTATTTGTAAGCTCTGTAAGGGTTGAGTTGAGTTTTTGTGAGTGAGGTCGGGTAGCCTAGGACGTATTCCAGGACCCTAGCTTCATCTGGTACAGCAGGGCTGTGGGGGCGTCTGGGGAGTGTAGGCTGTAGTGGGAAGAGGATCGGAGGCCGGATAAGGAGGAAATGGTGAGTTCCAAGGCAGAAGCAGTTCACCAGTAGGGGTGTTTTGTTGGACAAAAACATAAACTCACACTTTCAAATCTTAATCTTGTTTTCCGCAGATAGTTCAGTAAAGATCTTTTTTTTTTTTCAGTCAGCGGGATGGGACTTAAGGGTTTGAGGACAGCAGAGACCTTTTCTTCTTGGCTGTGCCTTTCTCTGTGGCGCTGGCAGAGTAACCTGATTTCCTGGGGCCCAGTTCCTCATCTGTAAAATGTGAGCGTTGGTCTAGGGGATGTCAAAGGCTGCTTTCCGTTATAAATAACGAGTGTTTTTGCGGATTCTCTCAAAATTGTTCCATCGCTAACTATCACATGATAAATGGGAGTTAGAGGTTTACTAATATATTTATATCTTACTTTAAAATACAAACCCAACAAACATCGGTCCTACTCAACTGCGTTAGTCCTGGGATGGATTCACCTTTTCTGTAAAGGGTGGATAGTAATAAACGTTGTAGGCTTTGCAGATCACACAATTCAGTTATAGCTTCTCAACTCTGGGTGTGGCTGTCCAATAAAGTTTTATTTTTGGACACTGAAATTTGAATTTCATATAATATTCATGTGTCACAAAACATTAAAATTGTTTTTTTCAATAATTAAAAAATATACAAACCGTTGTTGGCTCTTAGGCAAAGACAGACAAATTTGACCCGTGGACTGTAGTTTGCTGACTTCTGAATTAGTCTGTCCTTCCTCTGCAGCCACAGGATTTTATCCAAGTTCCTGTTGTAGTCCTGAACACCGTTGTGTCTTTTATGGCATCCTACCATCCTTGGATCGTGTCTGTTTCTCCTGAGCATCTCACGAGCAGGGTCTCTGAGACCGTCTATAGTAGGTGCTTACTGAATGCCTTCCAAATGAGCGGTGTAGTAATTGTTCCACTTGCAGGATGACTGTTTCTGCATGAAACGTTGGGAAATTACTGTTTCATTCCTAGAATGCAGCATCTGTTTGGATAGATCCACACTGAAGTGTATTTAGTAGTATCGCCGTGTCTGCATTGTTGAGTTGCTTTCCCAGCATTTTCAAAGGCTGTGACGCTTGTAAATAAATTCTCCTTACCTGACAGCCACTGTTCTAAGTTATTCAGCTGAGGAGCTCTGTGTCTGTGCTTCCAAGAAAGTGAAGACACTGTCAGGTGAAAGGGGGAAAAGGGCTTTGGAAAGGAGGCTGGAAGAGAGACAAGGAAGACAGCAACAGTGGCCCTGACTGCCACAGCTGTTCTATAAATATACCATGTGGGTCCACACAAATTTCTAGATAAGCTCCTCTCCACTGTTGGCAAGCTTTTGAGAGCACAGCCTATCTGTTGAGTCCACCCTCTCAAGAGGCTCGTTTGAATGAGCCTCTGAAATATTTATTTTATCCCTTGTTTATAATTTTAAGGCAAGAGCTTTCTAATTTCAACTAAGGCATGATGTTCAGTATTCGAGTACAGTGGGTTTGTGCTGGCTTCCGCTTTCCCATGAGAGAGATGGAAGGCACTCAGCGAAGGTAACTCTGCACAGAGCTGTGTGTCTGGAGGGTATAATGCCAGGATGCACAAAGAAGAAATTACGACCGTTTGCTTGTGTTATTTTTTTCTCAATTTGCAGCACTTGAATTCCAGAGCTCTTAAATCAAGGATTGAATTCCTGGCATTTAAAGTAAGACCACTTGAATAAGCTGTTTAAACCAATAGAATGCCTTTTTAAAAATTTCACCCTTTTCTTGGATCATTTACTCCTGAGATTTACTTAATTGAAGTTTTTGCCTTTTCATTGTACTTCATCAAAATGATTTCTATAGTTAAGGAAGTTTTAATTTTATGGGTAGAGTAGATTTCATACTTCAATCTCTTCCCCAACAGGTGAAAACAAGGCAGTTTTCCACAAGCCTCACAGAGCTCACTATACACACGCACGTACTTAGGATTTTGGTTCTGGCTTTTTTTCCCCCTGGGCATCATATCTGTAAATACCATGGTTACTACGTTTTCAAGGTATCGGGCCCCATATCAGCTCAAAGCTGTCTTTGACTAAAACCAGCCATTGGGGAAGGGAGAAGATGGGGATGGGAAAAATATTAACAGCAAAGTTATAAAGTTGTTCTGCTGGACATTTATGATAGATGATTTGCTTCTGTTGATGGAAAGCAAAATATTACTAGAATGCCAAAAGTGTGAAGGATGGAACTGAAACCAGAATCATCTATGTGCGTGTTTAGAAAATGCTTATTGTATATTAGTCACTGTGTTAGGCTCTGAGGAAGCAGGAGTGAAGAAGTTAGAAACAGCAGTGAATAAATAATAATGTCTGCCCTGTGGCATTTGTATTGGAGTGGGAAGACAGAACGCAAACAAGTAGAGAAACAATATGCAATATGATTTCAGGTGGCAATAAGTGCCATAAAGAAGAATAAAGCAAGGTAAGGTGGTGGTCATAGGGTGCTATTTTAGGGAAAGTAGCTGGGAAAGGCCTTTCTGAAAAATTGATGTAGAGACCAAAATGATGAGAAGGTACCAGCTTTCTGGGCAGAGAGCAAGTGCAAAGGCCCTGTGGCAGGAGCAAACATGGTTTGTTGACAGAATCTCAAAGTCAGTGTGGCTGGAGAGGGATGAGCAGGACACAAGGAGGTAGGAAGGAATTGGGAGTGGTGAGCAGAGGCCAGATCATTATACATCATGAAAAAGAGGCTGCACTTTATTCTAATTGTGATGAGAAATCGCCGGAAGGTTTGACGAGGGGCAAGACTCAATCTGGTAGACTTTTTATAAAGATTACCCTGGAGAGTGGAGAACAGAGTAGCTGGGCAGAGTGGCAGGGGAAGTAAGAGTGGAATCTACTTACGAGGCTATTGTCATAATCTGGACGAGGATGAGGGCAGTCTGCCCAGGGTGCTGGTGGTAGGGGTGGTAAACATGGTTGTTTGCCGTAAACTCTTAGACAGTAGAGACCTGGAGCTGTACATCTTTTTCTCTCTCTCCTTAACATAGTTCAGGTCTGTAGTATAAGCTTATTGAATTGTCTGTTTCATTGAGTTTAGAAGTAAGGTCTTAATCTGACATCTTTTAGTAATTCTTCCCTGGCCTCTCCTAGCTTCCCTGGGTTCCTGAAAATCCACTAGCAACCCAGTTTTTGGATTTTACTCATCAAAATTTTCTTGTTCCCCAGGCATGGGTATGTGATAACCTTTGACTGGTTTTCAGGTAGGGATGGGGCAAAGAGGTAAAAAAGGATACCCTTCAGATTTTATTACAGTACTCATACTTAGATTCTCTATAACACTTTGCAATTTACAAAAATTATTTCATTTACATCACTGTTTTTGCACAGTGATACACAGGAGATTGACTCTTGATAGATGATGGATGGATGGACGGACGGACGGACAGAATAGGGTGGATGAACATTTGATGGGTAGAAGGAAGGGAGGAAATAAAGTCCGTCCCCCTCCTATACCTCCTCGAAATTAGAGGGGTGAATTGGGAGAGGAATCATTATTCATTTAATTTGATTTTCTCAGTAATGAAGATTGGAGCTTTTCTAACAATATCATGCCTTCCTTCTCTTTTCCTCAGCTCTATAGCTCCATCCCCCAACTACATGGGAAAAGAGATGGGGAACTCAGACGAGATTCTCTGCCCACTCTCTCTGCTGCCCTTCACTGGGGCTGTCAGAACGCTGTGCTTGTGAATATATGAAACCCATTGCTTTGGGGTAAAGGACCTTAGCCCCTAGGGTGTCTTCCCTGTGGGCCTGTGACCTGCTGTAATGCAGACACCCAGGCCTGGAGGACATCATGCTTTGGGAAGGTATATCTTCTAACTTAAAGATTAAAACAATTAAAATGTAAACAGCAGTTCTCAGCTTTAACCTGTTACTGTCAGGATGATGTAATGAGAAAGACCATTGACATTTGGGGTTGATGAAAACGGTGACCTTTTTTTGGGTAACAGTTTTATTGAGATATAATTCACATACCATACAATTCATCCATATAAAGCGTACAATTCAATGATTTTTAATATAGTTAGAGAGTTGTGAATCCATCACCACAATAAATTTCAGAATATACTCATCATCTAAAAAAAAAAAACCCATCCCCTTTAGCCATCACCTCCTCCCCCACCCACCCAAATGATCATTTATTAAATCAAGTTTGTAAGTCATTGACCTGCTGGAATTTGAGCTCTGATTCTGAGCACTCAAGAGAGAGCACCCTGTGGGCTTCCAGCCAGCAAGGTGGGAGATGGGGCAGGTGGGGTTCTGATCCCCTCGCTGCTTGCAACGTGTCTCATGGGATTCCCTGTTCTCTTGGTGTCCTCAGGAGTTTGTTTGTTTAACCAAGCCACTTACGGAGCACAGGCACAAAGCTCCACTCTTGTGGAGGAGGAGAAATGTGAATTTTGAAGCCTTCTATGATGTCCCTTTTACCTGGAAATTTCTTCTTTCTCACTGAACCACTTTTCCAAATGAGGGCCATGGAGGATGGAACAGCTTTCTTTACTTGATTTCACAAGTGTTTATAACCCTGAGGCTGAGAAGCTCCAAAGTAGGGGGAAATGTATGCAGCAAGAAATATCCAGTTAAAGAGAAGGAGACTGGAGAAACCCAACTCCTGTTTCTTTCCATCTTTCTTTTTTCCCTTCCAACGCCTTTTTTTAAAGCGCTAAAAGGCCAAGAAATTTGGAAATGAGAAACCTACAGTGAATGTTGTTGCTTGCTTTCAAACAAAGAAAGCATTTCTTGCCCTGGGACGTTTTATGCCCAGAAACACTTTTTTGATATTTCAAGTTTCAGGGTGAGGATTGTCAGTTCTTGGTCAATAAATTAGTGCGACGTCATAAAGATGGAAGTGGAAAGACCTCTGAGTGATGCCCACCTTTGCTCCCAAAAATATGATGTGTGTTCATTCTACTCAATTTTTCCTTTGTCTTTATTGGTGTTTCAGTGTTCTTTTGCTGCATAAAAACATGAAAAGCCCCAAACTTAGGTTATCTAATTCGGCTGCAGCCTTCAAACTGGCTTTGCGCCTTGAAGCTTCAAGTTGCTTAACTGTAGAAGTTATTCAGCGGCACCTACTGTGTATTCTGTAGCAGTTCCGTCCACCCGACAATGTATGTCTTTGTTATTTTCCATCTTTTCATCACACTCCTAGAATATCAGCTCTTAAATATCAGGGACTTCCTTTTCCGTTCATTGTTGTGTGTCCAGCATTTAGGATGGTACTTAGCATGTGATGGGTGCTTGGTTAGTCTGAGCTGAAAGAAATGAACATACAAGATGCTAAATGAAGTCAAGAAGCTGGACTTGGATGAGTTGGAAGGGCCTCCAGCCTTAGCCTTTGATTATCGATGCCAGAATCTCTCTCTCTGGAAACTTTGGACACATTCTCGGATGTGTATGAAGGGTAACTGGGTTTTCACATGCCCCAGTCTTCACTTTTTGTGTGTTTCCTTCTCTGTCATCTTAAGAAGAAAGTTAAGTCTGGGGAATCTTCATTTTTGTAGCTAAAGAAGACAAGGTAAGTGGTTTTCCTTATAGTCTCCTTTGAAGTGAAATTCTTATACATGTCTTATCCTGAAGGGCAAATTTCTTTCTGTACATATCTGTCAGCTTATGTATTAGCACATGCCCAGAGCCTATGGGAAATCAGACAACAGACCTAAAAGAAATCTTATAGTTTTGCCTTTTCATACCCTTCACACTATGTATGGTTTTCGTGACAGTTGGTAGGTGAACTCTGAACATCTCTGGCCACAGGCAGATTCCCGTGTCTCCTTGCTTGCTGAAGATACAATGGAGGGACTTGTAGAAGACATTTGTAGGTAGGGGTTAGACAAGGGAAAATATTTGAAGACTCCTGGGATATTTTGGGAACTTGCCTTGGGTTGCATTTATATTATAAGGTCAAATTTAAGGCCAGGAAAGGCCGTTGGCAATATACTATATGTATGTATAAGAACATATTTTGTCTTTTGCAGAAAGTCGATTTCATTCTGCTTGGTTTCTCAGAGTGATTTTGCCTCAATTCTATATGAAGAGAATTTCCAGACACCCAGCGTTAAGATTAACTGCATGTCTCTGGTAGTTGACTGTGAGTTGGCTTTTGCGTGTTGGTTTGCTGTAACTCTTCTCTCGGAGCGTCTCTGTTAGCATCAGTGCAAAGAGATTTTCTGTGTAGCCAGGGCTGAATATAGCTTTTTATTGTTTTCATTCTCCTGCGAGATGGAGCTTAGGGGAGCCCTTATGTGAACTGATGCAGCCCGGGGAGACCGCTCACGTGGTTCCGTCGGCGGATGCGATGCAGACTCAGCTATGTTTAGATTCTTTCCTCCGAGTTGCCAAGTGCCCCTTCGTGGAGCTCCCTTACCTCCATAGGTCATGGGAAATGGCAAATATAGGATTGTTGAGGTAATTTTTTGAATCACTGTTATTGTGGTTGACCGTGTGCTACTTCAGTTGTATTCTATGCTTTCAGGTTTACTGTATTTACCTATAGAAGGAGAATAAACCCTCTCAGAAAAGAAAAGGGCAGCATTATTATGTGTTCATGAAGTCATAATATGGCCTCACTGTCTATCGTTGCAGCCATCTAGGATGTATTCTTATAAAATAACACAACAAGCGGATGCGTAGAGGTGATGAGAGAACATACGTGGGTTGTCAAAACTTAAATCTAGGTTAAAAAATGTTGCTATACTCCCAACCCTCCCTAAAAGAGGCTATTTATAATACAGTGTGGGTATTTGTGCTGCTTGCATTGTATGCATCCTGAGTGAAGAATCAGCTCTTTAAAAAGAACATTAAAAATAAAACCCATGTTGTAGAAATCTGACTCAGACAGCCAAAAGAGATTGCAGGCGTTGTAAATGGCTACTCATTTCCCAAGGTGGCTCAGACGCTTCCTCTTGGCCATGAGATGTTTTGACCTGGCCTCTGGGCTTTGCTTTTTATTTTTTTAATTTTATTTTAATGTTCTAGGTATGAAAATGCATATGTACTTCCTGACAAGACTTGGCAGGCTCTTTGGGAACATGAGCGCCCAGCCTCCTAGGAGGGAGGGTTGGTGTCCTTTCTGAGTTGGCCTTACCCCAGTCTGTGGCCCTCCCAGGTTCTGGTGTCCTGCTTGGGCTGTTCTACTTCTCTCCCATCAGGGGGCAAGACTGGTTGAAAAAACTCTTATAAAAGAAAGTGTAAATTATACCTCAATAGAGCTGTTTCAAAAAAAAAAAAAATCAAGCACCCTGATTAACGGACTGTGCCACCATTATGTGAATACTTTAGGTGGTTTTTCAAAATAGCTCTTTTGCTAGAGTGTTTTGGTTCAGGGTGTGTATTCTTGGGTTGTTTGTATTATTTTTTATGCATAGCATTGATAGGAAAATGTAGAACTCTTACAGTAGCACATGCAGTATTTAGATTGGGTATGCTCCCTTCTCCCCTTGCGTTGATTTTCTGACTTTCTCCTTTGTTTTTTCCTGGTCCTTAAGCATCAAGTCTCGGGCATTTTCCCAGTGTAATTGTTGATTAAGTGCTGCATATCCCACGATGATTATGAGAAGATTACTGTATTCAGCTTTTAATCTTGTGAGTGTCAAATATTTTACTTTAATGGTATCTTTATTATTATTATTATTCATAGCTCTTTCTGTTTGAGTAATGCAATCAGGCAAAATAAAGGTAATGCCATAAATTCAGCATTTTTGTAGTAATTCTTTGCCTCAGAATAGAAAGTGCCATCTGCAGGCCTTTCTCAAATGCTGATTGGGATCTAGGAAGATGGGATTAGGAATATGAGGTTTCTTTTGGTTGCAAGTAACAGAAAGCAACTGGTTTAAGAAGAAGTAGGGATGAGGGGAGACCTATTAGAAGGCAGAACTGAGGGGCTGTTGGGATCCCAAGGCCAGGGGTGTAGCCGGGGTCGTCAAAACTGGGAACCGGAAGGCTGCCAGGAATGCAGGCAGCACTTGGTGCTTTCTCTCTGCTTCTTTCTGTGTGTTGTCTGTAGCTTTCAAGCCAAATATCCTCTGTGGAAGAGAGTAGCCCAGGGGGACTGGCCATCTTTTAGTCTCAGTTCCAAGTTCGCAGAAGCAGCAGGAATCCTGATTGGAGTAGCTGAAGTCATGTGACCACCCTGGTCTAGTCACCTGGTCCAGGAGAGCATTGTCATGAAGCCCAAACCTGGTGACCAGAGGACTCTCCCTGTGGGGGATGGAAAGGGCTTCATTGTGGATGGGGCTGACAACCCCAATAGAGTCCTATTCCTGTTTTCTTGTGAGAAGGACAGTGACTCCAACCTTGTGCAGCCTTCAATGATGGCCCCTACTCTCCTCCAGGAATCCAAATGCCATATCCCAGAGCATCCACTCTCAGGGGAGGAACGTGGGATTCTGAAGGGAATCCCATAAACATGATTTCTAGTCAACTGCCTGTTGCTCCGCTGGATGAAAGGAATCAGTGGTAGGAATAACTCCAGTTACTGTATCTGCAGAACCAGCATACTTTTCTGGTTCCTTCCTTAGGTACTGAGGTCTCTAGAGAGGAGGAAACAAGTTGGAAGGTAAATGCTTCACCTGATGTCATACAGCCAGAAAGCAGAAAGCTGGGTCACTTCTGGCTGACTCCAAAATGCAGAATCCAGGTCTGTCGGCTCCAGCCTCTGTGGCAGGTTTGGGTGGCATTTCCATGAGTTCGCAGTGACCTCCTCATGGGTATGTACACAGAGCAGAAGGTAGTAAATAGAGAGGTAGCTGGTAGACATTGGCCTGAAGTGGACAGTTTCCTGGGAATAATCCACATACTGAGTTATATTCGTGCCCGTAATGAGGACTTAGCCCTGGCATGAACAGTCAGTCCAGAAACCTAAAACCCATCGAAATGTTTGGTTGGACCTCAAGCTCTAGGTGTACACTTTGTGTAGAGAGTGTCACAAGGATAGAGTTCTGTCTGGCTCAGCCGCTGTCATCCCCTCCTTGTCACTCAAAGGACACCAGTGGCAGTGATATGGAGGATGGCGCTAATTGGAAAATTGAGGCTTATCAGAGTCAGTGCTAACTAACAAAGTCATGGGGCCAGGGAGGTCGGTGCAGTTTCTCCAAGAGTGATTACTGTTGGTGGCAAGGATTGAGTGAGGCGTAGAAAATCACACTGTCTATAGAGATGCTGCTGCAGACGAAAGAGCAGCGGGCTGGGCGTTGGGGGGTCCAGGACGCCAGGCCCAGCCCTACCACCGACCATCCATGAGATCCCAGGCAAGCCACTGCTCCTTTTCTTTTTAGCATGTACAAAAAGACATATAATGAAAAGTAAGTCATCCTCCTATCAAAGAAATATAGCTCCCTAACCCCCCTCCCTAGAGGTAACCACCATGGCCAGTTTCTTATGTGTTATTTGATAGCCAATGCCTTTACGTGTGTGTGTGTGTGTGCAGCTTATGCAAACGGACACATACCACATCCATTGTTCTGATCGGGGAGATTGTTCCATATTAGTGCATATAGAGCTGTCCTCCTTTTTATGGGCTCCAGAGTATTTCACTATGTGGATGCACCACCGGATTAAGGCAACCCCTAGGGGTGGACATTCTGCAAGCAGTGTTGCAAAGTGATGTTTTGTTGTTATTTCCTTCACTGAGTGAGGTTGAAGGCCATTTGTATTTCTTTTTCTGTATATTTCCTGCTTATGCCCTCTGCTCATCTTTTTTTTTCCTCCTATTGAATACTTCTTTTTCTTACTATACTTCATTTTCCAAAGACATAATGATCCAAGTGCTGGTCAGTTCTGCAATTAGGAATATTTTAGTTTGGGGAGAGTGATCTGATGGGTGTGTGCTTAGACGTCGGGTACCCAGGAAAAGGCCCAGCATCCCCTGCACAGGCCGCCTTGGTTTACCTGGTCCCTCTACTCTTCTCCAGTGTTGAGGTGGAGTCATGCCAAGTTCCTTAATATGCCTCAGACTTAGCCTTTTGATACTTAGAAAAGGGGAGTATCTGCACTACACAGAGTGGAACTTGACCGCTTTTTACTGGATGGACAAAGGAGAGAACATGGCATCGTGGGACAAGATTGTCTTTGGAGTCAACTAGTCTTCTAGACATTGATTGGGTTAAAATCCTCTTGGCTCCAGAATTTATGAGCCATGTGACCTCCTCTGAACCTCAGTTTCCTTATCTATAAAATGGGAATAGTAATACTGTTGCTGCAAGGTTGTTAGGAGCAATAGAAGGAAACTAGTGCATGATAGGTTTTCAGTAATTGATGGCTTCTAGCATCAGTATTATTGTTATGATCATCGCTGTTATTGACATCACCATAAATCAAGTGAATCACAGGCATGGGCTAAGACTACCCAACTGATTCACGAGGCAACCATGTTCTGTTGGACTTTGACTACGTGAACCTGTTCCAGAGGATGCCATTTGGTCTGCAGACCATCAGTATCTTTTCAATAGAAGCTTATTTGCACCTATCTCGATTTCATTTGTCTGCGACTCTATCTACAGTCCTATTCCTCTGTTGGTAGACATAGTACATAATTCCCATCCAGTTTTCTGGCCTTGAAAAGAGAGAGTGACTTGAAAGTATTCTACTTGAATTCTAAGTGGGAAAGATGTAAAAACTCTCCTCTCCACCCTCCCGAGAAGTCTGATGGATTAAAAAAAAAATAGATCCTTCTCTCTGTATCCCTTAAACCCAACTTACAAAATTAACAAAGGAAGATGGATGGACTGAAATAAGACTCCCACAGAAGAGATGGGAGCCTCTTAATTGATTCCCACAAAGCTGCTGGTTATTTACAAGTAGGAAAAATGCCTGCTTGGAGATACCAATTCAGCTCTCTGGTTCCGCTGGCTTGACGGGAAACATTCACTGCGCCTGGCTAGAAAAGCTCTCAGGGAGGAAGAAAGCGGAGTGAATTACATCTGACTGTTTAACACCATCTCATTCATAGATTCTGCCTTTTCCCCCGGTTGATCATTCACAGTCTCTTTTTTGGTATATAATTGTTCATTTTAAATTTTCGTGTTTGCTATAGCTGGGTGTATGTTAATTACCAGCAGTCTGTAATTATGTTGTCTATTTGTCATTTCTGTGGCGGCAAGAGTAGTAAGCTAGAATTCTTCCAATAGCAAGAATCTTAATTTATAATTCCCCCCTCCCCAAACGACTTAGAAACTGGTACATTTCACTCGCATTCTCAATATAGTTGAGTAAATGCCATGTTATTGATATTCATCGTCAGGGTTTTAAGCTCAGAAATGCCACTATACTCTAACGTAAAGCTACCTAATATTCTGGTTTATTCATTCGTCCTACAACCACTTTTTGAGCATCCACTGTACACTAGGGTGCTTGGGATATATCTCTGAATACAACAGAGAAAAATAAAATATCCTGCAGTTCTCTGTAACTGAAGGAACTGCCCAGGGCAGCCCCACAGACACTGTCCAGCTGGTGGCAATGAGTCTGTGTCCCCTAGGCTGCTGAACACTTGTGCATTCCCAGCACTGTAATAATGAGGAATAGGGTAAGAAATTAGAAGCCACTGGCAATTAAAGTTATTATTTCACATTAAAGTCCTCCTATATGGTATTGGCAACTGAGACATACTTGGAAAACGTAATAATTTAAAGATTATCAGATTAGTTCCAGACATCCCCAGGATCTGTGTGCAAATTAAATTAGAAGTACAGCAAATTGATCCAATCAAGAAACAGGGCTGGGATTAGGAGACATGTTCTTGCTTTATGGACTAGGTAAACAGAGTGACTGTTAATATTGCCTGAAGCCACATTCCTCAAAGGGAGGTTCCTACACTCTAGCTTGAAATTCACCCCTGAGAACGATTCCCAGGGTTGGGCTGTTCCGGTGCCATGAGCAGAGAAGGATGTGGACTTAGGAAGGGTCTAGAGTAGAGCTGAAGACTAAAAGTTCATCAAAACTGGAGTCGGGGAGGGTCCTGCTGGTAGATCATGCTGAAAAGCAGTTCCTTACAGGAGAAAGGATTTGGAGGAAGTTAGGCAGTTGGAAATACTCTATCAGAAAAAGGGTACGATTGAGCCCCTCATAGTCATTCACCAACTTTTTTTAGTACCTATTTAATGTGTTAGAGTGTGAACAAGGCAGAGGCCCTGCCCATGTGGGTCTTCCATGTCAAGGGAGGAAGCAAGACAGACAGACAGGACAGACAGATGGACAGATAGCTAGATGTGGTGTAATCTAATGTAATGTTGTACAGGTATAGTGCTATAAAGAATTGTAAAGCAGGGTAGAGGAATAGAGTTGATCAGATTCTACTCTACTATTTCTTTCTGGGCTTTATAAACTAGTTCTTCTCAATATGAGAAGAAAACAAGGGAGGGAAGGGTGGTCAGTTTTGGTTTGTTTGTTTTTTGTTTTTTCCCAAATCAATACAAGGCTCTTATTGCATCTTTAAAATATCACAAACAGGGGCCAGCCCAGTGGCATAATGGTTAAGTTCACACGCTCTGCTTCAGCCACCCGGGGTTCACAGGTTTGGATCCCAGGTGCAGACCTGCATACCACTCATCAAGCCATGCTGTGGCAGTGTACCACATACAAAATAGAGGAAGATTGGCACAGATGTCAGCTCAGGGCCAATCTTCCTCAAGCAAGAAGGGGAAAATTGGCAATAGATGTTAGCTCAGGGCCAATCTTCCTCACCAAAAACAAAACAAAAAAAAAACAAATCACAAACAGGTCTTGGGAATTATCTGGCATCTCATTGTTTCTGTAGCTGGACAACTGAGTTCTTCTTCGTCAGCCTGCTGAACTGTTTGTTTTTCAGAGATGTAGATACCATCCGAAAATTTTCTAATATCCTTGTTTTTTCTTTCTTAAAGATTTTATTTTTCCTTTTTCTCACAAAGCCCCCCAGTACGTAGTTGTGTATTTTTAGTTGTGGGTCCTTCCAGTTGTGGCAAGTGGGATGCCACCTCAGCGTGGCTTGATGAGCGGTGCCATGTTCACACCCAGGATCTGAACTTCCGAAACTCTGGGCCGCCGAAGTGGAGCACGTGAACTTAACCACTTGGCCACGGGGCGGGCACCTGATATCCTTGTTTTTAACTGTTATGGCTTGCTGAATCAAAGCATCTGAATTTGATGCAAGTTCATTGTCATTTCCTTCAAGAATTAACTCATCTTTCTGGGCTTGAGATACAGAACAAGCAGTGCCTGGCCTCATTCAAACCTGGGACATTTTTTTTTCCCCCTTTTTCTCCCCAAAGCCCCGCCCCCCCCCCCGGTACATAGTTGTATATTCTTAGTTGTGGGTCCTTCTAGTTGTGGCATGTGGGACACCGCCTCAGCATGATTTGATGAGCAGTGCTATGTCCGTGCCCAGGATTCGAACTGACGAAACACTGGGCTGCCTGCAGCAGAGCCTGCGAACTTAACCACTCAGCCACGGGGCCGGCCCCAGGACATGTTTTTTTTTGCCCAAGAATTTTCAGATTTTAACAAGAGACTCGTTCTCCTGAGTAACAACTGATTAGGAAGTGAGCATACACAGACTTCGTCTTGTAATGGAAGCCCAGTGTAACACTCTCCATCGTGTTCTGTATATGACTACAGATAATGCAACTGGTAGTCAGTCCTTTCTATTTCCCTACCATTTGTCAACCTGGAGCCTCTTTGTTTTCTTTCCAAGGAGACTGAGTTCTCTACTGATGAGATTCAAGTCCCTGTGCAAGTTTCCTCTGGGACCCATCTCAATAACTGTGTCCCCCTTCAGAGTGATGTCAACATTTTCTGAAAAGTCGACAATCCATTGCTGAGAATGATCTTTATTCTTGCAGTAGATGCAGCAAAGAGCAGTTTTTGTTTTTCAGTTAAACCTTTGAGATAATTGTAGATTCACATGCAGCTGTAATAAATAATATAGAGAGATCCTGTTATACCCTCTACTCAGTTTCTCCCAATGGTAACACCTTGCAAAACTATAGTATAATATATATGTATAATCTTATCTATATCTACAAAAAAATCTTGCTGGGGTTTTGATAGCAATTGCATTAAACCTGTATGTCTCTTTGGGGACACATGACATCTTTACTATATTGAGTCTTCTAATCCATGAACATGGTATGCCTCTCCATTTATTTAGATCTTCTTTGATTTCTTTTGTTAGCATTTTGTAGTTTTCAACTTGCAAGGCCTATACCTGTTCTGTTAGATTTACACCTAAGTGTTTCGTTTTTCTTGAACCAGTATAAATGATATCGCTTTTAAATTTTTGGTGTTCACTCATTCATTGCTAGCATATAGGAATACAGTTGGGAGGAAGGGGCATTAAGGCCACCCCAGCAAGATAACTAAAAGCTCAGCTTCTAATCAGCACATGCAAACTGAGGACAAATTACCAGGAACCCCCTTCTTCTAGCTTACTGTTACCTCCCCGTGATGCCTTGGCAAGATGCTGGAGCACTCTAAGGCACCAGAATCCTCTCTGGTAAAGGAGGTGCTGACCACTGCTCTTAAAGGTGTCTTCCAGCTCCCATGTCCAGTCACCCTGTGACTGTGACCAGACTTTCCAGAAGGACAGTTTGCAGATGCATCACTAGGGATGTGTGCTCCTCCTCAGCTGAGAGCCAGGGGCCTCGTGACTGTACTCAAGAAGGAAAGGCAGTGTAGAGGAAAGCCTGCTCAACCTGGAGCCGTGTACCCAGCCGTGAGTGTCAGCTTTGCTGCTCCTTAGCTGTGTACCCTCAGACAACAGATGTCTTAACCTGCCTGGGCTTCGGTTTCCCCATCTGAACGAGTAAATGATCTCTGTATTAGTTTCCTAGGGCAGCTCCAACAGAGAACCACAAACTTAGTGGCTTCAAACATCACAATATTTTTTTTTTTTTTTTACAGTTCAAAAGGTCAGAAATTCAAAATGGGTCTTCTGGGGCTAAAATCAAGGGATTTTAGAGTGCATTCCTTCTGAAGGCTCTCAGGGAGAGTTTCTTTTTTTTACCTTTTCCAGCGTCTAGAGGCTGCCCGCATTCCTTGCTTGTAGCCCCTTCCTCCATCTTCACAGCCAGCAACAGCACGTCGATTCTCACATGAAAATCACTCTGACCTCCCTCTTTCATTTATAAGGACTTGTGTGATTACACTGGGCTCACCCAGATAATCCAGGAGAAATTCCCCCTCTCTAGGACCTTAATTCCATCTGCAACCTTAACTCCCCCATTTGACGTAACCAACCTAACATATTCACAGGTTCTGGAAATTAAAATGTGAACGTCTTCATGGGGAGGCATTAGTCTGCCTACCACAATGTCTAAGACTCCTTCCAACTGAGCATGCTGCGGTCCCAAAAACCTGCTGGGGACTCGAGTGTCAGCCCTGCTGGAAACCTCCAGGGGCACAGTTGTGAACAGAGCCCAAGAGCTTCTGGTGCCAAGTGGTGTTGGCATGAACCCCTTGCACAGGCACAGCACACTCCCGTACTTTACTTTAAATGGTTACTTTATCTTCTGGGCTTTCTTATGATTTCCAAGAAATAGGGCATGTGGGTAGAGGTCACAGAGATTTGGGGAGGGAATCAATAGGTCACGAGGTTCTTACAGCCTGGTTTCAAAGGTCCCTCGCCATGGTGAAGTTTTCAAAACAACAGATGTTTCTTTCCGTTCTCCTCTTATCTTCCTGCTGGTTTACTTTAGCAAAGTTTGCAAGCACCTACTGTGGGTGCAGTGATTGAGTAAGAAAGAAATAATCCTTGCTTTCAAGGAGTGGTAAGCAGAGAGGGTACAAATGACCATAGTTCAGGTGTTGCCAAGGAGCAGACGAAATGCCATCAAAGGTCAGAGGCAGGCGACTTGGCTTCCTGCTGGTGAAATTGGAGCTGGAGCTTCAAGAGTGAGTAGGATTTCAGCCCTGGGTTCACTAAGAGAGGGAGACACAGGCACTGGGAGCAGAGCACACAGCACACGGGGCTTGACTAGCGAGAGAACTCCACTTTCCTCACCAGCTCCCGGCTGCCCAACCCTTGACAATGGGTGTCCTCTCCCCACATGACGGTTGGAACCATAAGGCCTTTCCCCTTATATTTTTCTCCTGCTTTAACTAAAGTCTTTCTGGTCATCCCCTCATGCATTTGTGCACTTGAGTTTAGTCTTCAAAATGTGATCACCTAGTGGTATGGGTTGAATTGTGCCCCCACCCACCCATCCAAAGGCGATGTTAAAGTCCTGACCCTCCCCCAGTACCTATGAATGTCATCTTATTTGGAAATAGGGTCTTTGCAGATGTAATCACGTTAAGATGAGGTCATTAGGGTGGGCCCTAATCCACTGTGACTGGTGTCCTCATAAGAAGAGGGAAATATGGACACACACACACACGGAAAGAATGAACGCCATGAGATGATGGAGGCAGAGACTTGAGTGATGCCCAGGGTTGACGACTACCGCTGGAAGAGGCAAGGAAGGATTCTCTCCTGCAGGTTTCAGAGGAGCGTGGCCCTGCCAACACCTTGGTTTTGGACCTGTAGCCTCCAGAGCTATCAGACGAGATGGATTTCTGTTGTCTTAAGCCACCCAGTTTGTAGTGCTTGGGTACCTGGGTTCTACCCCATGGCCTTAGTCTGTCAGGGAAGCTCAGATGTGCCTGTTGAAGTCACATCAATTTTTGTTCCATGTCACTTGCAAAACCAATTGTATTTGCAGGGTTAGGGAAACAGTGGAATGAGAAATACAAAACTGGGGAGAGAGACTGGCTGTTGCAGGTGCCAGGACCCCCTAGAACGCCTCACTCTCACCCTCGCTGTATACATACTCTGCATCCACTTCTTCATAATCCTTTTCCAGAACAGCCAGGTCCTCTCGAGACGTGGAGAACTCTGCGTCCTCCATGCTCTCGCCCGCATACCAGCGCACGGATGCCCACTTGGCGTACATTAGGTCAAACTTGTGGTTGAGGCGGGCCAGGCCTCAGCGATAGCCATTGAGTTACTTAGCATGCCGACTGCTACGTAACCAGTAACAGGTGCCCTTTGTGGGAGAATCTGATCATCCTCAGGGCACATCGGTTTTTCTGGCCTGTAGGCTGAGGTCTCTGGGATCTTCGTGAAGGACAGTGATCTGGTGAGGGAGAACGGAGTGAGCAGGCACAGCTTCTTTCTGATTCCTCCAGAGATTCTCCTCCAGAGACACACAGCTGATTGTGACGTGATTGCTATGAAAAACTGAAAGCTACACTGGAATCACAGGGTTTCCAGGTGAGGGACCTCAGAGTTCATTTATTCAGTTCCTCGTCTTGACAGATGATAAACTGTCCTGGGAGTCATCACGAGACCTGTCCGAGGTCACTCTGCTAGTAGCCAAGTCGGGACTTGAATTCGGATCTTAAATCTCACATGCAGACCTCTAAGATTTCTCGCGACTCTAAAGTCTGCGATTCTGACGTGTGCAAGTTTTCTTTGAGGCACAGAATTTTAACTTATGCCTTTAGACTATTCTGTATTTACTGGGTTCAGGGGGTGGGGGAAGCAGAGGGATTTTAAAATAGAAAAGGCAAAAAGAGGAAGATCTTGACCTTCAAGAAAGGGATTTGAAAGAATACGTTTATGTGACTTAAAAAAATCCCATGGATATTTCGTTTTACTATGTGTCATTGCAAAAAAAATCCACCCCCCGCCCCCTCAAGTCGATGGGAAATTCCAGCCCACAACTTCGTTCCTTGACCCGTCCTGCCCAGGTGTCGTTGAGTGTAGAATTTATAAAATCAGCAGCTATTATGTGACCTTAGACATCACCAAGTAGCACTTTTAGCCCTGTTTTGACTTTCCTGTCCTTCTGCAGGGTGAAGTGGAGCAACTAATGTTGTTTCAATAGATTTCAGCTTTCCAGGCTGGCTTTAAATCATGAGTGTGGAATGTTGGGTAGATTCATTATGGCAGCAGCAACGCATACACAGCATCTTGGTTGCTTTAAATCAGTATCTCTCCTAAAGTTCTAAGGAATGTCATATACAAGGCACATTGCTTGCATGAGCATCCTTTGTGCTGGGTGCCCTCGAATGTAATTTCTATCAGTAAGACATAAAGGAGACATGAAGAGGGATCATTTTGCATGGCAGCACACGGCGAAGGGAAGGAGGGGGTTGTTGTTTTTTGTTGTTACTATTATTGTTTCTTGGGTTCCTCCCACAAAGAAATGCTGTATGTCTTTCAGAAGTCTCTCAGTGCAAATGCTTCCTGTCACAAGTGATCAGCGTCCTGCCATTTTGAAATGGCATGAGTGGCTTTAGCAGCCCTTATGAAATTATCAACGCCATGTCAGGCACTGGAGAACAGCCTCTCGGAGAAATTGACACCCTTGTTTTCTTTCCTCATGGATGTCTTGTAATTGCCCCGGTGCTGTCACTTTAATAAACTATCGCCCTGAAATGGGGTTGCTTCATCCACTGCTGTGGAAAAACAAGGTTAGAAGGGCAGAGACTTTTGTTGATGGTGAGTAAGTAGGATTAGTTAAACCAATATTGAAAAATGGTTTGCACATCTCTCGGTGGCTCATGTTGCTTCTGCAAAGATGTACTCTTTCAGCCCTCGTTGGCACAGACACAGTTAACATTGCATCAGGACCTTTGTTATATAATGCTTCCCGGTTATATAATTAAGGGTCCTGTTTTTTCTTGCCCTGGTTTACATCGATTGAAACAGGGATAGAAGACAGCAACAGTTCATAGTCTCCTGTAAGAGCCAAGGCAGTAACTGTATTGATTAAAGGACATGGGGTCTATTGGTTGTCAGTAATACTATATGCAGGATGAACTATGTCCATGAGAGCAGTTTGTGTTTGAAGAATATGAAATGAGTTTCAGACGCATATATCATCCTACAGAGGGGCAGTTTGAAAGAACTGACCTTCAAAGTCTGGCTTATAGGAACCTTCTGGTTTCTGCCCATATCTCTAGCTGATCAGAAACCTGAAGCAGGCCTAGAAATGGAAAAGTGCAATAAAGTAATGTCTTAAGGTTACCATGAGGTGGCTCCTATGACATCTTCCAGACCTGGCCCAGATGCCGTTAGGAAACATTACAACCTAAGGGCACGTAGGATACTTGAGGCTTAGTCCACACGTTCCTGTGACCCTGAGCTTATAGATCTCAGAAGTGGCTGCTAGAAGCTGCTTCCATTTTGGCCCCTCTCCGCTCTTTCAAATGTTAACTCAGTAGCCATAATTTGGTGTCCCCCAAGTCAATCAGATTTTGAGCAGACCTAGACATCGATTACTCCTTAGTACCCCTCTACTCCCATCTACCTGGTCTTGGTGGATTGCAGAATAGGCAACTCTGCCCTGTGCCCCAGCTCAGAGGTACCCTAGGTAGGCAGGAAGGATCCAGAAAACAGTATTGCATAGGGCAGCCATGCTATTACTTGACCTTCCTCTGTCTCCAGATATGAGGGTTCTGTGTTTGCCCCTTTCAGGTCTCCCACACCCCAGCCGTGTGGCTGGGACCTTCTGAATAGCCACTGGTCCTTGGGGACTGGTGTCCACGTCCTGCTGTAACAAAACTCCAGTCAGTGAGGAGGGTACTCTTTTCACTCTGCCGGGCGGATCAGATCAGATCAGATCTCCACTTTCCTCTTCCTGATCATTGGACCTGGACCCACTGTACTCATCTTCATCCTAAGCTGCGCTTCCTCTCAGGCCCCTGGCTCCTTCGCTCCTGCCAGCTTTCTCCTCCCCCTAGGCCTGGACTGCCCTTGACTCCCAGAATTCTATGAGGCCAATGCAGCCAAGAAGTCATGCCAGCATCTCTTTCTGCAAAACAGTAATATTTTGCTGCAAATGCTTCCCAAAAGCAAGTACTAATACCAAATGGGGTTGTGGGTAATTTCGATTTTCTTCTTTATACTCTTTTTTTCATCAGATTTTCTACAGTGGACGTGTGCAATTTTTTTTTAATTGGAAAGAAAAATAGTACTTTAAAATAGCATTTTGTGAGACAGAAAATAAAAACAAGTGATCTTTTTCGTTCAATAGAATAACAACAGCAACAATAAAACCATCCAAGGTAAATCAATGCAAAAATATTAGGCAGGCTCTCTCCTCCTCATCAAGTAATAAATGGCCTTTCACAGGTGAGATGGTGTGGGACGTTCTCATCATTACCATCAACCTCAAGTCCTGATAGTTTGCAGAGCTCCTGGGTATGTGCTACTCCAGCGGACACCATGGGGATTTATGATGGGTTGTTGTGAGGCTCAAATGAGAAAATGGATGTGAAAGTACTTTATAAATGGGAGCTATTATTTTCAGCAGAAAGTAGAGAACCCTCATCGACACTGGGAGACAAGGCAGAACATTATAAGGATGTTTATACAGTTTAACATAGAGAAAGACATGGCCTCTACGATCTAAGAAGTTCAGTTCATCTATTCATTTAATAAATGTTTATTGGGGCTGACCATGTGCCTGGCACACTTCTTTGTGCTTAGGATTCATCAGTGAAGAAAACAGACACAAATCCTTGCCCTCATGGAGTCTTGTTGGGGAGACAAGTGAGAAATAGTAAGTATAATAAATTAAAAAGGAGTAGTCATCAAAATAAAAATAATAACAGTACCTAACACTTGAATAGTGCTGACTTTGTGCCAGGCATGGTTCTAAACCCTTTACATATATTTAATTCCAAATACCCTGTAAGGTGGATACTATTATTAACCCCATTGAGGGAAAAGGGCCTATACAGAGGTGAAATGACTTGCCCAAGGTCACACAGCTAGTAATACCAGAGCTGGAATTCAATCTCAGGCAGGCTGGCCGATATCGTACAGGAAGTTAGTAGGTGATGAGCAGATGGGAAAAGGAACAGAGCAGGGTGAGGGATCATCCATCCAGCAGACCTGTGAGTGCTCTGTGCTGGGCATCGTGTTGGATACAAGAGGCATTATCCATGCCATGGAGGGGTTCCTGGTCTCCTAGGGAAGAGGGAGGGGTACACAGATGTATTAGCAAACCAGGTGATAACATGGTGGAATACACCTTCCTCCTTGGTTTTCTAGGACAGCAGAGATACTGTATTGGTTTCTGGGACACTTGAACTAGTGAATTCATGGCATTGGCTGCCTTACCTTTTCCTGAAGGCCATTGATGAGCTGTGGTGTATCCTCTCACTGCACAGCTTCTAGGTGTGAGAGGCAGATCAAACCAACAACTACTTTGGTTAGTTAATGTCCAGGGCACCAAGCCAAGAGCCTCAGCCGTCCTGAGCTGATCTCTTCCATCTGCACCAGTAGGGCCAGTTCAGTTCCCCTTGACGTCCTCTTCAGTTGATGCCTATACTGTAGTCATTGTTCCTTCTGTTGAGTGTCACCCCACCTCCTTTCATCTCTCATTGGCCTTGGTGAGTGTGACACAGAGGGACAACCCTTGGTGTCCAGCCTCCTAAAGAAAAACCCTTGGAAGTTTATTTCCTGCTGCTGGGGGGTCAGTAGTGTTTAATTCCTGCCCAAACCCAGCATATTTATTCCCACATCCCATCCTCCTTCGGCAACTAGGATATCGTTACAGTGTGAACCTGGGCAAGGATGGATGGATCCCAGTTGTCCTTTTTTCTCCCACTTACATGATCCCACAGACACCAGGATAGAAGGGAGTCCTGTCTGCTGAGCTACTGTGATCCCGTGGTCAGGGCTCAGGGTCACGAGGGCTCAATAAGTACTCTTGTGCTATAGGGACTTTGTTTCTTTAGAGGTTGCGTTTGTGTGTCTACTTCTTTTGTCTAACAGTGTCCATGACTAAGTCTGAATTGTCTTTGCTATTGGTCAGGATTCACGAGATTAGTATTGTCGTGGGGGAAGTTTCACCTTATCTGTGTTAGTCCACAGGGCGACCACTCTTAACCTCCTTTCCTGTAGACATCAGTCCAGGAGAGTTACTGTCATCAACACCCACCATAGATCCGGACTGCTTTCCCTTATTTGGGGCAGCGGAACCAATGCCCTTCCCCTCATTAGGCCTGTGGCAGTTGTCTTGGGTGTTTATTAGAAGGCCTGGCAGCGTGCAAGGCTCTTTCATGACTATTTTTCATCTCGTCCTCAAAACAGCCCATTTAATGGTTGAGAAAACCCAGGCTCAGAGAAATAAAGTAACCTCCTCCCAGGCGCACAGCTGGCCTGTAGTAGAACAAGGATTTAACTCTAGATTTTTAAATTTGTTTGTTTCTTTCCGGTATCGGACCCCAAAGGACGTTTCGATTAGAAAGTAGTAAATTTGTTTCAGGTGTTACTATATTAGTTCTGAACAAGTTCTCTTTTGTGGGGAAATGACCTGAGCCTATCTTCCTGAAAGTGTCCTTTTTAAACACTTCCAGGTTCCTATAAGCCATGCTTTTTTGGTGGTTGTTCCTATAATTAAGCTAGAAGAGGCAGGCTTGAAGATTTTCTCCTAATAAAATAAGAAATTGCCTTCTCATCAAATCTATGCTTTTCTGTTTCTCTAAGTTGAAGATGATATAATATTAAAATAATGGCTCTATCTTACAGATTAAGAATAAAACAGAAATGTCTTAAATTCACGTTTTAAAAATGGTGGAAATGGGCAAGCAGGTGATCCTTACTTACATACTGTGACCTTGTTAGTTTCCCAGACATTACCAAGTTTTGCAGTAAATGTTATTGACTAGACAAAAAGAAAGTTTCACAACTCCGCGTCCAGGAACATCTTGGCGGCTCATGGGTGAGCTTTAGAGGATGTTGAAAAATCCCTGAAATTATATTCAAATCATGTGCCTTGCTGAGTTTTTCTAATTGGAGATTCCTTCTTTTTCGTCAGACCCTCAAAGGAGATATCATCACTATCAGTTTTCTCTGTCGTGTAACAGTTTGCCACAATCTGTTAACTTAAACCAGCACACATTTATTATCTCATGGTTGCCCGGGGTCAAGAGTCCAGGCACTGCTTAGCTGGGTCCCCTGCCCAGGGTCTCACCAGGCAGCAAACAGCCGTCACCAGGCTGAGGTCCTATCTGGAGCTTGGGTCCTCTTTGAGCTCATACAGTTATTGCCAGAGTTCAGATCCTTGCGGTTGAAGGATGGAAGTCGCCATTTACTTGCCAGCTGTCAGATGGGGTCTGCTCTCAGATGAGAGAGAAGACTCCCATAGTTCCTGCCACATGGCCCCCCACAGGCCCTCAAAATCGTGGCAGCTGACTTCTTCAAGGCCAGCAAGAGAATCTCTCGTTCCACTCAGCTGTGAAACCGTCTTATATGATATAATAGAACCCTGGGAGAGACTACCTGTCGCCTTTGTCATAAGCAAGTGATAGATTCTGTCTGTACTCAAGGGGAGGGAGGTTATACAAGGTCTTGACGCACTGGGGGTCACCTTAGTATTTGTCTGCCATAATCATCTCCTGAAAGCTCAGAAGAACCACTGCTCTTGAGCCTTTGAAAAAAGACATGATTGACGTCCTAGGCACATTTTCTTAGTTCACTGACTAGTTACGTTACATCCATAGGAAGAAACCTGACATGATTGGATGGAAAAACTTGACCAGTCTCATTTTATCTAGATGGAGTAGGCGCCAGGAAGGGAGCCCAGTTGGTGAAGTATTGAAAGAGAGAAAAGAGCTGCTTCTAGGTCGTGTGGAAGAAGATCCATGGCAAACACCATTGACAGTTTATGTCAATATTGCAGCCACATTCGCTCTATTTTTTTGAGACAGAAAATCATGATTTGGACAAATGGGAGGCAGCCAAACCCCAAAACAGCTTGAAATCCTCATTCCTGGGCACTGAGGGGGTAGCAGCATATTGACTGAGATCATTTTTGTTTTACTTGGAGTCTAATTGGAGTTAATAAAAAAGTTCGAAATTGAGTATGAGTTGGTCTGTGGTAGAATTTAATGGGATGTTCCCAAAGTTGCTTTTTCTTCTGCCTCTGTACTTAGTGTGTTAGTTTCCTAGAGCTGCCATAACAAAGTACCACAAACTAAGTGGCTTGAACAACAGACATTTATTCTCTCACTCTTCTGGAGGCTGGAAGCCGGAGATCGAGCTGTCGGCAGGCCCATGCTCCTTCTGAAGAAGCTAGAGAAGGCTGTGTTCCGGCCCTCCCTCGTGGCTTCTGGTAGTTCCTTGGCTTGTGGCAGCATCACTTCCATCTTCTCGTAGTGTTTTCTCTGTGCTTCTGTCTGTGTCTGTCCAAGTTACCCTTTTTTGTAAGGACACCTGGCCTGTTGGATTAGGGACCCACCCTACTCTAGTATGACCTCATCTTCACTAGTTAGGTCCACAACGACCCTATTTCTAAATAAGGTCATATTCTGAGGTACTGAGTAGGACTTCAACATATGAAGTGGGGGGGAGGGGAGTGGGCATAATTCAATTTATAACACTTAATGAAGAATAATTTAAAATTTTCCCGGGAGTCATACTATTCTAGCCAGTAAATGGAAGTCTCCCTGGTGGATTCACAGGCAGAAACAACTCGATTTCCCTCCCCTTCCCTTTCATTTGAGAATTTACTGTTTCCTCAGGAGAATGGCATCCTTGCCTTTTGGACTTAATTTTAGGAGTAAAGCTGTTTTCATTCTACATCTAAAATTGGTCAGTTGTACTCCTATTTCTGGTGGTAGGATCCTTGTCCAGAGGTCAGTTATCTGGCAACCTCACCTATAAGGTGGGCGGGGAATGGAGAACCAAACTCACGATGAAAACAGAAAGAATTCTGAGCAAGGATGTGACAACGTTCATGAAATAAACCTTTCTAAGAGAGCCCTATGGGCTTTCACTCACATCCTATTAACCTTACTTTACGCATAATTCTAACAGACTTTTAAAATCTGAGTTTCTAGTTCACAGGGTAATAGAAGCACAAACGTGTGTAAGGCAAACTCAGAGCAGCAGCGGGTAGGGGGTCTCTGACAAACCTTAAAATGAAATTCCAAACAAGATCCAGTTCAAATACTGCTTCCATTATGATGCCTTCATTGATAGCGTCCTCTGAACTCCAGTATCACTCTATACCCTCATTAGTCAGCAGTCACCTGTTTTGTAAACAGTAGCTTTTTGTAAACATGCTTTAATCTTCCCTACCAGATGACTGGAAGAGCTAGGACATATCCAGTCATGCCTAACACAGTACCCAACACATAGAAGGTACATCAATAAATTCCTACTAAAGACCAAATAGCTAAAAAAAATAATGTCATATAGGCAGGGTGGAGTTCCAAAGCATTTTGAGTAAAAAAGATTATTCTGATAGTTACCTCTTAAAATTAATTTTTTTAATTAAAGTTACAAAATCTCAAACCTTACCTTTCCTTAGCTTTCAAGAGCTGTTCAGTGATCTCATGATTTTATTTATAAGCCTAGCAATTTTTAACAATCACTCTTAAGGAGGCTTTTTATTAATGTTTGGTCTGGTTTGCAAACTTAGTTAATTAAACTCCTTTAAACATTTTAAACTGCGTTTGTAAAGGAAATCAAACATACTAAATTTATAAGTACTCAGTTGCCTGGCTCAACAAACAAGCTTCCCACAGCACTTAAGTAATTCATATAAATCTAATTAAGCTTATAAGTATGTTACACCTTATGGTCTTTTTAGGTTTTCTTGTACTGTATATGACCTTAGTGAGATTTCGACTTAGAATCAAAGTCTAAATTGGTTAATTCTACATTTTACGTTCATGTTTCAAGTCTGGTCATTATTCTTATAGGCCAATTCTCTTAATTGAACAAATATTTAAAATACTAGATCTGCATTGATTTCTTATTTTAAAAATGAATTCTATAGACCTGATTTTCTTAAACATTTCTGTGCTTTATTCTGAATCTTCTTTGGGTTAAAAGATGCCCATTCAAATTGTCCAAGAAGGGAAAGAAGGACACTCCCCCATTCTACCCACCCTGCCCCCCCCCCCGCCACCTTCCAGAACCTTCTACACATCAGAGATCTCTGGGAACTTCTGTTCACCAGCATTCACCTCCTACCCTTGATTGGCACAAATCCCCATCAGATGCTCCTTGAAGGGACCTAGCAGGTGCTTCTAGCAGCTTTGAGAGAGAAAGTCTGAGCAATTTGAGGCTTCTGGAGGCTGCCCAGGAGCACAATTTAATTCTTAGGCTTTCTAAATTTTCCTTACCCTAAAGAAGTTTGCAAAGATAGACAGACAAGCCCCACTCAAACTGTTGGGGAGCCATCAGCTACCTGCACCTGGGCATCTCCCAAGAGAACCTGCCCATCGTTTTCATGACGGCCTTTGTACTGGGCACCAGTAAATGGAAGGCAGTGGGGGTCTGCCCAAGGCACCACAGTAGGTGGTCTGTACTCTGCCCCTGCCCCCCTCTTCCCACCGGAGGCCGGGCGTCAGGACCACACACCACAGCCTCACCAGGTTCCTTTCCAGTCTCAGTCTTGCATTCTCTCTCCTCATGCAGAAATGTAGTACACAGTGGTCAAAGGTTAAATTCAGAGTGTGGGCCTGGCTCGGAACCATTATGATCATTCAAATTACTAAAGTATCAGACCAAATCTCGCTCTTCAGTTCACATTTTAAAAATTTGAGCCCAAATGGTTTCTTATCCTATAGAAACATTAAGGGTACATTCTATTGCTCGAACATTCTCAACAAAACTTTTGCTCCCAAATAACAAGCTATAAAAATAAACAAGTGCCTACATTTTCTAAAAGAAGGAACTTGGAGGGAGGGAGGGAGGGAGGAAGGAAGGAAAAAAAAGATGCTTACTTCACTAAAGAACAATTAATTGTTCTTTGAGGTCATCTCAAATAATTTTGGGCATTGCCTTCGTAAGTGAATTTCTGGGGGATGGAGGAGGGGCTTCTTTCTCGGCTTGCTGGGATTTCTTAATGACCAGTGGGTATCGGCCTGCGCTCGGTTGAATATCTGTGCGCCTGACTGCTGGGCTGAGCCCCTTTTTATAGTCACTTTATAAATGAGGCCACAACTTAAAGAGGCAAGTTTCACTTGCCCCACTCCCTTAGATTCAAGGCAAACGTTACCAGATTCTTCCATCCAGTCACAGAGGTCTGTATCCCCTATCCTCTGGCTGTCACTAGAATGGATTTTACATTTTTCTAAATCTTAATATAGGTAGATGTCTTTCCATTAGAGTCCAGAGACCTTGAAACTCTGTGGGATTGTGTGTGATCTTCATATGATGCAAATGCTAAAACGGGCCTGTAGGTCCTCACCTTCCAGAGCTTCCCCCTCCCTCGCTGGCCACTCTACAAGTGACATCAGCCCTGGAGAACATCATGTGTTACAGCAATGCCCAGTGGTGGGTTTCCATGGTGACGACTAAGTCCTCAAGAAAAGATTGTGTAGACAGGGAAGTACACGGGTCTGATTTTTAAATTTTGTTAGAATATTTAAAGTGGAAAAAAAAATGGACACTTCAAGAGACAATACTTCATCTATTGGAAAATTCTCTTAAAGGGAATGCTGTATTTCCCAGCAGTGTGGCTGAGTGGGTTCTTGCTGCATGAGACAAACATTTGTACAAGTCTGACAAAGGCCCTTGATCCAATGAGGAAGTTGGTAAAAGCAAGTTCTTTATAACTGTGTTGAAGAAAAAGCAGAATAATACACTTTGGTTATCATTTGTTTGTTATAAAATGTTAAGGGATTTGCAAGGCTTTCTGGCATTTACTACATAGATCATGAATCTGACTGTAACCAAAGGTTATATATAATACGGTGTGGTGAATAATGCATGGGGAGTGATAACAGACTTTAAAAGAGAGAGAGAGAAGGTGGCTTTTAAGTACAGTATGGCATTTCCTTTTCTGCCATGGTGATACATGATATAGTGCTCTGTGGTGTGCAAAATGTTACTGGTTGTCATAGCAATAGAACACCATCCCCGAGAAGGGAGGAAACGCTAGCATAAGACCCTTTGCTAGTATAGAATTACAGTTATAACAAAATAATCATTGTTAGCACTGTCTTTACTGTCAAAGAGTAAAATCCTTGCTACATTTTTTGTTTCTTAGTAATAATTCTGAGTGGTCCTGACGACATCCTAGGGCTTACGATACGCACACGTGCTTTTGCAGTGGTTCAGAGTTTGCACCTATTGCTTCTGCAGCTTGTTGGCGGAGATATAGGTTATGTTTTTAGTGCCTCCCCGAACTCACTTTCAGTCACTGGCCCTACTCCATAAGCTTCAGGGTTTGAACATTTTCTCCATAGAGCCCTGTCCTTAATTTCCGTGTTTCTCCTTGCTGGTAAGGTTGCCTCCCCTTGGTCATTTTTCAGTCGTTATTATACCAAGTTAGACTCTGAATGAACGGCTCTTCTAGTAGAACCGTCTGAACTGGAGCTAGTCTTTTCCTTCTGATGATTCTCAGGGCAGTCTTCTGGTGGGGTCTCCAGTGTGTCTATCCCATTTTCAGAGTATGTGCTCGGATACACATACACATACACATTGATGGAAATTCCTCTGATTTGACCAGTGAAGTTCATTGCCTGGGTGGTTAGCTCCAGAGGGGTCCAAGGGGACCACAGCCAGGAGTACCATTTGGGTCCAGACCAGTTGTCTTTGCCACAGTCGTCATGGCTGCTTCCCTCCTCCTCCTCATCTGACCCACCAAGGTGTGGGGTAGGTAGTGTAGAAAGGGTTACATGTGACTACACAGCTCAGAAGAATCCATCGCACTACCTGGAAACAGCTCACATCGCAGGCCCTTAAGATGATGGTACTTTGGTTGCATCATTTTGCTCTGATGGTGATGATACAGCACTTATTGAGTGCTGGGTACTCCCCTCCGAGCTTTATATGTATCAGGTCATTTAATCCTCACCACAGCCTGTTTTACAGACGGGGAAACTGACATACAGAGACGATAAGTATCTTGACTAAGATCACACTAATAGTGCTGGAGCTGGCTCCAGAGCCTCTGTTTCCAGCTGCTCTGCCTCTGCCTGTGATCTCAGTTGGAACCAAGGGAGGCCTCAAATGCATCCAGAGAACTCAGCTCCTCCTGGGAGAACTGCTGGGATCAGTGGTGCAAAAGGAAGAAGAAAAATGTGATGATAAGAAAGGAGGAGGAAGGGACTTTGAAACTAAACGAGAAAGCATTATTTGCAAAAAGCAAAATAAAACAGAGAAAAACAAAAAGTTCTGCCCATAAATTATCAATATGGAATTGTACATTATTATAGTAAAAAGGATAATAAATTGCAAGGAGGTTATTAGTACTGTGAGCGACAAGGACCCTGCCTCATACTTATGTCTTACTCACAGCTTCTGGCATATCTCGCTTGTGATACCTCAGTACTGTACCCCAGCAATCTCGGGCACCCCAAGGACAACATCCCATTGATCAAATGAAGTATCAAACGTACACAAGTTATGATGATAACTGTAATGGCAGCTAATGTTAATTGACCATGTCTACGTGCCAGGCATTGATCTAAGGGCTTTTCACGTATCAACTTGTTTGATCTGCACAGCAACCCTGTAAGGGAGGGAGGTGCTATTATCGCATTTTCCAGTTGAGGAAACCAAGGCACAGAGAGGTTAGGTCAACCTGCCCGAAGGCTCCACTCCTAGCTCCTGGCCAGGGTAGCAGTCATGCATTCACCAGATACTTGATAAGAGCACACTATGTGTGGTGCACTGCTCCCAGCAACTGGGATATGGCGCTGAGCAAGCAGACAAGGCCTTTTCCCATGGTGCTGACATTCACATGAATGTGCGCACACATACCAGTTAGAAGCTCTGAGCATCTTCAGTGATGCCTGTCAAATATTAAAGAGGGGCAGGAATTTCTTAGGAGAAGAATGAAGTTTACAAAGTTTACATCAGGAATAATGATGTGTTAGAGAAAAGCAGAAAATAACGATAAATGAGCTCAAGTTATGGAAGACCTTGGAAGCATAAGGAGAGTCTTAGCTGGGACCCGGATTGGAAATAGAGATTGTGTGCAGGGACAAAACTTTCTTACTAATGACTCAAAACATAGAATGAAAGGATCGTCACAATGGACTGTTCAGTCCTACCTTCTCATTTTGCAGACAAGGAAAGCCTAGAAAGTTTCTTTGAGGCATATTCTCTGGAAGAGCAGTCCCACACGTGCTTGCTGCAGCTTTCTTTATAAAAGCCAAAAATTGGAAACACCCAATTTTTGGCTTTTATAATTTAAATTTAAATGAATTATAATTAACATTTAAATAAATGTCCATGGCCAGGGAAACATTGAAATAAATTCTGCAGCCATAAAAAGACATGAGCTACGTCCCTCTTTACCCCAGATGGATAGAGGCCAAGACGTCTTGTTGAATGAAAAAAGTAAGTTGCAAAGCAGTGTATAAGTCTATGTGCATTTATGTAAGATAGCAACACTATGTAGTTTTGAAAGATAAAGATTCTTGTCTGCAGAGAAAAAGCCCTTGACAGATACACACCAAGCTTGTGGGGAAGGTTACCTTCAGAGAAAGGTGAGGGCAATAGGATCAGGTGACTTTTTTTGTAATTGCCTAATTTTTTAAATATGCGACTGCATCCTTGTATTAGTCACGTGATTAAACATTAAGTTAAAAAAGAAAGGTGCATTGACTTGTCCAATCGTACGCATTGAGTTAGTTGACAAGGCAAGTCTAGGACCCCTCAAGTCACCTGGCTCCTGATCCCCACGCAAACACCCAAAATTCAAGCAAAGAGGGTTGGGGTAGGCGGGAATCGAGAGCTTCGTAACCAGCTATGTGTTGCCGAGGAATCCCAGGAACCGTCCAAATGTCAGTGAGTTAAACAGGGTTTTGCTAAATGAGTATGTGCTTTTCAAAAAAGATTCTAGTTTCTGATGGCATTAGTATTCCAAGCAGCTGAATCCCAGGCTGGAGAAAGGTACAAATGATGATTGCTCATTAGCAAATAGAATACAGATGTTAGGTTCATTTTGCTTGAGTGCATCAGCACCTTGGGGAGCCACGGCATGGTGAGCCAGGCCCGGCAGCGATGCTGCAGGCTCAGCACAGGGGAGGGTTCTACTCAGGGGAGGGGACACGGGCCACTTCAAAGCTTGCAGAGCTGGACTTTGTCCGTTTCCTGGGGCTGATTGGTGGACTGGGCAGCTAACATTTCTAAAGCAACTGACCAAAAATTTTTTTAAATATAATTTTTATTTTATAATTTTTTTTTCATCTAATTCTTAACAACCACCCTATGAACTAGGGTGCCTGATCCGCTTTGGAAAGGAAACTGAGGCTCAGAAAGGTGAAGTGGCTTGCCCAAAGTAACACAGCAACTGAATGGTGAATTAGAACCCAGACGTGTCTGGCTTCAGAACTTACACTTTTAGGCATCCTTCTCACTAGCAGTTGGGGGTAAGGAGACAGACAACACATAAAAGCATTTTGAGATCTCACTCTCTCGTCCTTTTCCTAGGACACCTGCTCCTGCTTGGAGCAGTTTTCAGGATTTATACATCCCATTTGCTCAGGAGCTTCATGAAAGATAAATTAAGGTGCTCTGGTAAAATCAGCACAGTACAGGTCCAGTTCAGGGAAGGGAAGGGTGGATACAAAGAACAGTAAGATGCTAATTCAACGCTCCTTGTGCTCAAGAAGCATCTGGCCTCGTAGAGTCATGATGATTGAAAATCAAATGGTCGTAGAAGGTTCTGATGACAATTCCACACAACAGGAAACCATGTGCGGAAGTTGGATTTTCATTAAGGCGTGGGTACAGTTTCCTTAGGAAGAAAAGATGAGAAAGGGATTCCAGGATGGTAGCAACATAAATTTAAAAGCTCACGAGAAGAGCCAAGGCTGGCCCAGGTACATGAGAAGCTGGCTGGAGGGGCGAGATTGATCTGGGGAGAGTGGCTAGCCATTTGGCTTTGAACGCCAGACAGGAAGGTTGGACCAGGGCCTGGAGGGTGGAGAAGAGTTGCCAGAAGCTTAGAAGGAAAGGAGTCCCATGTGGACAGCAGGTGAGCAGGGGGACCTGTTTGTAGGTGGTTCCAGAGGTTCTGCCACCAGTTGATGAGCTCCCAGGTTAGCAGTGTGGGTGGTGGCCTAGAGGCGTTGGAAACACATTTGTAATACGATTGCGTTGGAAACTCCCTATCTGCCAAGACCTTTTCCAGCTTGATCTATCCTTTCTAGATTATTCTGAGTAAAAATTGAGTGTCTTGAGTAAAATTTGGTGTTTTCAAGAACTTCTTTGTTTTTGTTTTTTATCCAACAGGGATGAAAGAAAGTATACATGCAATCAGAGCAGAATGCCTTTTGTAACTTGTGTTATTCCTCCCTCCCCTGCCACACCCGCCTCCTTACAAACTCCGCTTGTGTGTGTCCACACTAAGTCCTCTGTACATGCCCATTAACCAACTTCCATATCAACAGAGTGTGTCAGCCCAGGTGCCTCTGGTGATCTGAGCCAGACTTGCTTCCAGTGGCCTGCCTCGGGAAGGTATTTGGGCTGGTCATGTAACCCCTTTGCTCATTGGCAAAAATGTCCCACTTCTGACTTTCGATGGGAAGAGAGAGGCATGCCTCCACAGGGACTCTCAGCCAGTCCATAAGGTTATTTTCTTAAGAAGATCCTGGTCTATCTTCAAGGTGAAATGAAGAGTTTTAGATACAGGGAGCCATTTTATTATTCCATCAGCATCTGCCCAGCTGTTAAAATTTTAAGACCGCAAGTCATCAAATTTTTCAGCTGTCTCGCCACCACCATCAGACACATGTATCGAATGTCACCATGGGCCTCTTGGTCCAGCAAATTCTCTTGACTGCCATTCAACAGAAATTGCACAGAGAAGCCACTTTCCTTCTGCGTTTGGGCAGAAAGGGATAAACAACAGGGGGCATGCCCTATGGAAAAAACAAAACCAAGCTTCCAGAAACAACTGACTGTAATTTCTCGTTCCAGACTGAAAGTTTTTACTGTCACTTTCACTAAGTTCTCATCCAAGACCGTTTCTCACCTTATTAAATAGATAAAATTCAGCGTGGTCAGATGCATTCCGCCTCAAGGGTATAAAATTAATTTAGAAACGACATTTTAAATAGTGGAAGCCTTTTATATAATGTTGTGAAAATTGTTCTGCTTTTGAAAATCAAAACCAAGCATGAAACAGTATGTATCTCTGTAAAGAAGTCAGATATCTTGCTGGGATATTACTTTGCCTTTCTTCCAAAAGAAAAAAACTCTATTTATTCTAACTCTGAAGAAATGAAGCAAAAAGGTATTTGAAAAAGGAGGAGAGGGTTGCGATTGTTCTCTCGTTGAGACTAGAAAGCCAGATTTGCAAAGCAGCACTTTTTTTTTTTTAACTCTGATCCAGACAAGAAAAATTGGGCGCCTTCCCCAAATAGAATCTCTAAACTGTACCCGATAAAAGCTTGAATAACTAGTTTGGATTTGAAAGACAGAAGGCCCTGCCTATTGCTGACTGCAGTTTAATTACATAATTAACCAACCAATCCTGTTTTTATCTGGTTTTGACACCTTGCAAAATAATTTCCCGTAGAATACACCACCCGTGCCTCATGTACTTTCTCCCATTTTTGTTAACCATCTAAAGGTAAATGTTTTGAATTCTCTGGCTTTTTTAAAGGGCATGGCTTGCCTCACCTTACCCGATAAACAGTTTTACAGTCAGAAGCAGCGTCTGGCCCTCTGATACGGATCAGAAAATGGAATTGTGTTCCTCCCACGGAGCTAGTTGTAGCCTGTGTTTTTTCTTTTAAGAAAATTCTCTGCTTAGATAGAAGGCGTTCACGTTACTTGGTCCCCACTGGGCTGAGGGAAGAAAAATACTTGACAAAATACAGAAAATATGGTCAGTTCCCAGCAAAGTTGAACCACCTCCGGGGGTGAATTCAGTGAATGGGAACTGCGGCGAGGTGGGTCAGCGTGAAGTGCCTGCGCTGGAAAGGGGCCTTTGCATCGCTCCATCTTTTCACAGCCGTAATTGAGTGAAGAATATCACCAGCTTGACGTACAAAAGCTGCTGTTTGCTCCCTCCTTGTGCCCCAAAGCAAACAAAACAGGCAGGTTCCCAATTTGGAGCCAGCGGCACGAAGCCCATGTCTTTGTCGGCTGTTGAGTTGTCGGGGCAGCAGAGCAAATAGATGTGAAGAGATTAACCAAACAAGAGGGCCCTGCACGGCCGCCCTTTCTGTCCAGCCTGGAAAGTGCAGCCAGCGGTGCAGCCGCAGGGTAGAAAAGGCCCGGGGCCTGGGCTGCGGTAGAGTCTTCCACATCTGGTCCTCGTCCTCTCACATCATATGGGGCGAGTAGGATGGAGCTTACTGAAACAGGAGATCGAATCAATCCTAGAGACTTAGTCCAGCTCCTTTTACAGATAAGGAAGCTCCCTCTTTTAATAGATCAAGTGACAGAAGCCATTCGAGCTAAGTAACTTGCTTGAGTCGAGTTGATAGATAATAAAAGGAAGATGTATCATCAAAATGGAGAAAGAACGAACAGTGACTTGTTTGTTAATCTTTGGGAATTTTCTAAATTCTTCAAGAATGTTTTCCTGCTTTTTTGCTTGCGTGTTGCCCCAGGAGACTTAGTTTTTGCAATCTTCAAGGATCGGTGAGAAGGCTCGTTGAGGAAAGATCCATATAACACAGGGCGTTGATAGTATCATCATCTTTGATGCTTTCAAAGCGAGTATAAAATTTAGAGGAAGGAGTGGCCTAATGAATTATTAGATATGCCCTTGAGCAACTGCACCACAGCTTTTGGTGTTGCATGCATTTTTTTCTTGAAACACGGTTATCATATTTCCTCTGGGTGGCAGTCTTCCTGTCTCCTCCGGAACAAAAGGGAAGCGGCCTTATTTATCCTCCATTGAGGTCAGCTGGGAGAGTTGTAGGCTCAGACCAGTGGCTTGCCCAGAGCAAAGGTTTTATTTATCTAAATACCTCACCTGTCTCCAAAAAAAGATGGAAGGTGACTTAAAATGATAAAAGCGCAAGAAACAACATCATCAGCAGTCCTTAGTGTAGCATTTCTTCTAAAGTAGCTATGTGAGAAGGAAAGGGAGAGAGGGCTACTCTCAGGGGCTGTACTTCAAGGGTCCGGGCTAAGAAAACAACAGTGATTGATTCAAAACCCAGCTCTGAGCTTCCTAGCAGCAAAGGCAAAGAGAGAAATGTGGTACACGCGGTTCTCATGTCTAGTACAAGCACACATCCCAGTGAAGGGCCTGACTCAGAACAAGGATCATCTGTCAGGGCTTTTATTTATTTATTTTTATTGAGGTAATATTAGTTTATAACATTATATAAATTTCAGGTGTACATCATTATATTTCAGTTTCTGTGTAGCCTACAGTCAGGGCTTTTATGAAAGAGAGGATGAGAAATAATGCCTTTGTAAGAGGATTTAATGACAGATGCAGAGGTTCTGCACGTACCCTTTTCTTAAAAGGCCCTTGGTGAAAAGCAAGGATTCAGTGCTGACCGAGGTTCTCTCAGGGCCGTACTGTGTGGAAAGAGGGGGCGAGCTGGAGCCCAGGTGTGTAGTCACATTCCATTGATCTGCTCTGACACTTTCTTGTCCCTCAGGAGGAGCTGTGTATGTAGAAGATGCTGAATGGCTTATGCCCAGGGGTTACTATACTCCCAGAAAAAAACGAGTGAGGAAATTCCCCCCACCCCCCCGCCAGCTTCATAAAAACTGTAGAGTATCTTTAAATGCTTCATACTGGTCCTAATTTAACCAACTGAGCCATCCCCCCATTGCTCTATTGGAGGCAAACAGCTCTCTGGCTCCTCTTCACTGATGTCCCAGTTCTATGGTTTGGGATACAGAGCAGGGAATGGCAAGTGTTCTAAGTGATTGAAACAGAAAGGGAGGCCATACAGGGAATTAAGTGTTTACAAAATTGTTGGAAGAGCCAAAGGAGGGGAGTCCAGGCTGGCCCTTAGATTTCCAGAATCCTATAGAACCAACCACCAGGGAGGCCACCATCACTGAAGCTATGAAGCCAGCAACACGCCTCATATCTGTGACCCAGAGATGTCGCCACTCCTGCATCTGCTGCTCAACACCCAGGGAGGGTGCTGGAGAATGGACCCTGAACCGCTGTTGCGGGAAGACTCAGCGTCTCTGCAGCCACGTGTGCACTCAGACAGCCAAAGGGGACCTCTCCTCCCCTGGACCTCCACTCCTCCTGACTGCATCTAATTGGCAGAGCTGAATTCACACCCAGAGCCCTAGCTGCAAGGGAGTCTGGAAAATGAAGATTTTTCTTTTCTTTTTTTTTTTTTTTTAAGCTTCCCAGCCTCTCCAGCTAGAAGGTGAATGGAATAGGGGCTGAGCAGTCTATAGTGTACACCTCACACAATCTTTGTGAATTGTTCAATTCTAATAATACAACACCCCCCAAGGAATGTGTCTTAGTCTGCTCTGGCTGCCATAACAAAATACCACAGACTGCGTAGCTTAAGCTGAAATATGTTTTCTCAGTCTGGAGGCTGGCAAGTCCAAGATCAAGGTCCAGTAGGGTTCGGTTTCTCTTGAGAGCTTACTTCCTGGCATGCAGATGGCCACCTTCTCCCTGTGTCCTCTCATCGCCTTTCCTCTGTGTGCACAGAGAGAGCGAGTGAGCGGGATCTCCCTCTTCCTATTCTTATAAGGCTACTAATCCCATCACGAGGGCCTTCCCCTCATACCCTAATCTGACGCTAATTCCCTCCCAGCAGCGCTATTTCCAAATACCACCATCCCAATGGGATTTAGGGCTTCAACGAATGAATCTTGAGGGAGGCACAAGCATTCAGTTCTTACTAGGATGCAACTTTCTTAGCATCGCCAAGATTTCAAGATCATTCCAGATCAAAGAATCATAATGCTTCCTCTCACCAAGGAGAGCACATTTAGTCCTGTTCTAATGATGCGCTCTGGGATGAGTGTCAATCTCTGATGAGTGAGTGTAAAGCGAGTGATTCTTACCCTTTTCTGTATAATCCACTCCTAAGAGAGCTGGATAAAAGCCATGGGTCCCCTCCAGAAACATGCACAAAATCCAAGCATTTGAATGCTTTTTCTGCAGGTTCTACAGAAGTCTTCCCATGGACTGACCGCCTACACCTGCCCCTCCTTCTGGATGGTTTCCTGCTCTGTCTTCAGTGTGGGCAGCTCTTTCCTTCCTCACAAACCGCTTTTGTTTGGGTGGTCGTCAAGAAGCTGGGGTGCTGCTGATCAGGTCCCAGGACGCTAATGAGATTTGGAGGTTGGAGTTGAGAACAGTCTGTCCACACTCACAGAGAGAGAATAGCTTTGTGTAGTTGCTTACGCTGAAGCTCTGATTAGGATCTTTCCTATTACCTGTAGTTAATAAACATGACCAAGATGACTTGGCCACTTTGAAACATGAAGATTGTGATAAAAATGAATTTACTTGGGAAGCTTAATCTCCAAATTGCTTCGGGTTTGGGCTCTCCTCCTTCCAACACTGAAAGCTGCAGAGAGAGAAACGTGGAGAATGTCATCAGCTGGCTTGGTGGGACATCGTGTATTCCAGATGAAAGACAATGAAATAAAGAAAAGAATTGGATAAATTAACAATTTTGTGTGAAATGGAATCAATAAAATTAAATCCGCTTTGGATTCATTAGCTATTCTGTTTGAGTTTTGGGTTTTTTGCAAAGTGCTTAGATGGAGAAAATAGGCAGCTAGAGAGTGTGAAGAAATGTAAAAATTAATTTTGTTTTGTAGTACAAACTATAGTTTCTTTTGAGAATAAAATGAGGCAAAACGGAGTGAGCAGGATTCGCTACTCAGTGGATGCCAGGGTTTTATGATGTGGAAGGAATGTTTTACTTTTAAACATGCTCCGTTGGATGAACCACCACAGGAAGGGGCTGTCGTAACAGCACCCCTGTTTTTAACCCTTTCGGTCACCAGGTGCTGAGGCTGCCCATGTGCCATGGCCAACAAACAGCTAAATGAAGTGTGCTCTCCAGAACCAAAGAGTAATTGAAATAGGAAATGATGGTATTTAATTTGTGGCTTCTTCGTGCAAATTAATGCAGCACATAGCACTTAGGGGTAAATATGGTGGATGCTGATTTACTGACCAGTAAAGTCAAGCTTTAGGGAACCAAGCCTTTTCTTTTAATAGGATGTTTGAGTGACAACAGTGTGCTAGGTGCTGTGTCAAGCCGCAGTTCTGGATCTCTGACAAATGGGCATGTATTTTGCAAAATCCTTGTGAAGCATGGAATTGGAGTTTCTGGGCCAAGTAACTACGTGAAATGTTCTGATAAATAATGTAAACTTGAAGAATTTACCACTGAATCATTCCCCCTTCCTCACCACAATGGTAGAATGAACTTCATCAATGCATTCGCATTGGGTATCATGCGGTGACTTTACATTTAGATGCAAATGAGCTGGTCTCAATTAAATACCTTTGTTGTGATGTATTTAGACTCCTTCCCTTGACTTCTTTTACTGAACCAAAAGAAAATAGTAGTAAAGTAGTATTTCTTAGTAGTGACATGCCTCTAAAAGCAGGAAGGCAATTATTCTTTTATTTAAACTCTGGTTTTGGACCCCACTGAATAGTAGTTAAGTTTTTCTTTTCTGAATAGAGGAGCTTTTACAAGTATGGAGAACCATCATTCACTCCCAGACTGTTCTATTCAAGAAATGTATAGTGGTAAAAAACTATATTTCTCAGGGCCATTTATGCCAAGCTCATGCCTCCCAGTGGGAATGGTCGCTCCGCCGTGTAAATATTGTGACTTGACGTTGTCTGATCCATTTGAAACTACTTGTATCAAACTTTGGAATTTTCAGTCATTTTTTTTCAGCCAGGAAGAGATTAGCTGGTGTTACAACATCTCTCTTTCCAATTTTTCAAGCACTGGCTGAGGATTTAAAATACTGTTGGAAAGAAGTTGGCTATTTGTCAGGGCTATTTAATGGCTACTGGTGAAGAATGAAGATGCAGACGCTCCTACGTAAAGGGATATGAGAGACATGGATTAGCTGCTTGGGCTTCCGGTCGGAAGCAGGAACTGGAATTAACATGGCTACCAAATGAGACACTAACCACAAGATGGTCATGAAATGTTTCTGTGAGTTTCCCTGCTCATGGTTTTCTGCCATCTCGTTTGCTTCCCCTCTATCTGGACCCACCTCGGGCATTTCATATGTAAGATGATTTCCAGAGGTCTCTTTCTAGCTTAAACATTGTATTATTCTCTGCTTAGAACTGAAAGCAATCTGGCTGCGTGAAAATCCAGTTAGGTTTTATTTCCCCACAAAACAGTTTGTTCTGTCTAATGACTTGGGCTGTATAAGCTGGAAATATGGCTAGGTGGGGCCGATTATAAGGTGTAATAAAATAATAAATCAGAATTTTTAAAGTGAAATAGAGTCTCTTTAGCAACGTTACAAAACACGGAAGTGGACAGATGATCAGGAATCGATCTCTTCAACTTCGTCGTTACGTGGATAATTAGACAGTAGATGCCCATCATTACCGGCGTGTTCATGTGAGCGGTTGCTTTTGCCTTTTTGCCATGGTCAAATAGACCGTGTAAAGCTCTGACTAGTCTGTGTCTCTTTAAAGAAGTAAAATGTTTCTCAGTGAAAAGTGATAATTAGTAAACCCCAAACAGATCGAAGTTCCACAGGGATTAAGCGCGGACGCCCGACCTCAGAAACTGCGCCGGGACTCTGGCTGCCCATCACTGTGACGCCGGTGGGCGGGGCCTGTCCCCGACTTTTATGTACTTCCCAGCATGAAGGCAACACTGCCACAAGAGGTCAATTTGGATACTGTGGTCACGTTTTAAAAAGAGAACAGTAATTATGATCTCTAATTATGTACAGTTATGCCTGCTGAGTTAAAGATAATGGCACCCCCTGCTTGGAAGTATAAGTTAATTGCCTTTAGGGGTCAGAAGGGTGCTGACCCCCTCCCCTCCCGGCACACACTCCCCCGCCCTCAGCCAGGCATGCACCGTAAGACAAACTAAATTGGGCCTGCTGGGCTTCATCATGCTGTTTAAGCATCGGGTATAACCACTGTTTAACACTTCTTCCAGCGGAAGATCAAATTTAACTTGTGTTCAAGAGGGAAATAAAACTTCTTCCCCTGTGGCCTTCTCGGAACTCAGCATCACCTGGAGCTCTATGTGCTGCACCCTGTTTTTGTTGATAAAGAGCATATTCTGCATCTGGTGCGGTTAGTCTGATATATTTTGCCACCATTTTTTTCCTAACTATTAAAACTTTTTATTATAGAACATTACAGTATACTGCAAAAAAAAAAATAGAACAATCTTTCTCCCAATAATCATCAACTTCTGGCCAGGTTTGTTTCATCTGTACTTCTCTAATTTCCCACCACGTTCCAGCCTCAAGTAATGAGGATTTTAGAGCAAATCCCCAGATAGCATATAATTTCTTCTGTATATATTTCAATATGTATGTCCAAAATCTAGAAAGTCTTTTTTAAAAAAGCACAGCCACAATATCAATAACACACCTTAAAAGTTTTAATAATAATTCCTTAGTCATTCACCGGTGTTCACTTTTCCCCAATTGCTTATAGTTTTGTTTTTGTTTTGGGGGGGGGCGGTTTGGTGAGGAAGATCGGCCCTGAGCTAACACCTGTTGCCAATCTTCCTCTTTTTGCTTGAGGAAGATTGTTGCTGAGCTAACATCTGTGCCAGTCTTCCTCTGTTTTGTATGTGGGATGCCGCCACAGCATGCCTTGGTGAGCAGTGCGTAGCTCCGTGCTCACTCCAAGCCTGTGAACCCCGGGCTGTGGAAGCAGAGTGCATGAACTTAACCACTATGCCCCTAGGCCAGCCCCTTATAGTTTTTTTTTAACCATTTGTTTTTCAAATCAGGAACCAAATAAGGTTCATACGTGGAAATCAATTGATAGAACCCTTAAGTCTCTTTTAATCTATAGGCTCCCTTCCATAATTGTCTGTCTACCTCTATCTTCTTTTCTTGCTGCTGCTGCTGCTATTGAAGAAACTGCGTTGTTTGTTCTGTGGAGTTTCCCACAGTCTGGATTTTGCTGATTCATCTTGTGTTGTCATTTAACATGTTCTTCCGTCCCCTAAATTTTCTATAAATTGGTAGCTAGATCTAGAGCAGTTTTTCAACCTGGGTCCTTGATGTTTGGGACCAGATATTTCTGTGCTGGGCGGCTGTGCTGTGCATTGTAGGATGCTTAACAGCATCCCTGATCTCTGCCCTCTACATGTACACATGCGCACATGTATACCAGACACCACCATCAAAAATGTCTCCAGGGACCAGCCCCATGGCCGAGTGGTTAAGTTCAAGCACTGTGCTTCCGTGGCCCAGGGTTTTGCCAGTTTGAGTCTTGGGCGCGGACATGGCACTGCTCATCAAGCCATGCTGAGGCGGTGTCCCACATACCACAACTAGAAGGACCTACAACTAAAAATACACAACTATGTACTGGGGGGCTTTGGGAGAAAAAGGAAAAATAAAATCTTAAAAAAAAAAAAATGTCTCCAGACATTACCAAGTGTCCCTAGGTGGCCACAGTCACTCCTTGGTTGAGAACCACTGCACTGGAGGCTTGAGGAGATACAGTCTGAACACTGGTTTTTTAGGTGCGATTACTTGTAAGTAGGGTGTCGTCCCTCCTCCGTCATGTGATTCATTATATCTGGATGTTTCTTTTTGTGATATTAGCAGTTATTGATGATTACTGCTTAGACTAATTCATTAGGGGCTGCAAAATGGGGGTACAATTTTATCATTCTTTTTTCACATATTATCTTGAATAAAGAGAAACATCTCCTCAGTCACCTAGCTACTTCAGGTATACCTCATATAGGAAAGGCAGAGCAACCGCTTTCTTCTTTCTTTTATCAATTTTCAATGGATGAGTTCCCTAGCGCTTCCCAAAGGTGACCAGTGAGTTTCAGTATTTTTTTAAGTACCATCATAAACTGTTGGTTTAAGTATACGTGATGTGTTTATCAATTTAATGCAGTTGTGGGAGCTCTGATTCTCCCATCTTTAGCCAGTGGGAGAGCCTTCAAGTAGGTTCTTGAGTCCTTTTGACAGGAATCCAATAGACTTTGTTAGTATCCTCGTTTCCTGGTTTCACAAGGTGATATTGGGCTCATCGTGTATATTTCCTGCTCCAGACCAGGAGGCAGCCTTTTCTCCAAGAAGCCCTGGTTTCTTTTAGTGGGAAGTGGTAGAGACTACAGCCTCTTGCCTCCAGTGATTTTAACCATGCTGTTCTTCTATTTGTTATGGATCTCAGACTCTACCCAAATAACGTCTTAGCACCTTGATAATAGTATGGCTGTTTTAGATGCTATAGATGTATGTCCTCAGGATTATGTCCTGTTGGTCTGTGTACAACCCTAATCCCTTCTGGAGACTGATAGGACCAATGTTTCTTTTGCCTTTGAAGTCGGTGTTATAGGCTAGACCACAGAGTATGGAAATGTCAAGCCTGAGCTAACTTAACCCCAAGGAAGCCTCTGTGGTTGAGTCGAATGGAAGGTTCTAGAAGTAGCAGAACCTAGAAACTGATCAGAGTTACCTAGGAATGAATGGAGCATCCTTAAAAGTCCAGTTCTGAGGTCTTCTGAGGACAGAAGACCCTTGATTGAGGCAAGCTCTTGATCAGATCTTGGCAACCTAGGAGGGTCACCATCTTTGTGATCTGCCGACCTTCTGTTGCAGTTCAACAAGGAAAAAGAGGTTCTTCTGTTCCTGTTCATTCTAGTCTGAAGTTGTGGCTCACTCTGTCAGAAGGGTGGCCACCTGTGGCTCCTAGCACCACTTCTACTTCTTCCAAGCATTCTTCCCAAACTAAGAATTGAAGGGCAGAAAGAATGTTTTCTTCTTCCCAGGATGTAAATATGGCAGGCTTGTTAGAAGTGAGGTATTGTTGCGGAAGGTGAATGCTCCCTAACTTCCCATGGGGACTATACAGAGGGTTAAGAGTCTCCCTACTGACAGGGAGGTCAGCTCTTTGGGACAACCCTGTGTATGCACAAACAATTAGAAGGTAACCTGCAGCAGATTACAGGTCATGGGAAGAAGAGCTCTGGGTATCTGGGAAGGGAGAGACCGTGGTGGATGGAGGTTTTCAGAGGAGGCTTCATGGCGGAGTTGCAGTTAGCATCTCCATCTACTACTTGCCTCTGTGCATTCAGGCATGGCCAGCCGTCCTTCTGCTGCTGGCTCCCCATGAACCCTCACCTGGTTATTACAGCACCAGATGACAAATTCTAAAAGTGCTTTGGAGGCAACAGGTAGGTGCTCTCAGAGGAGCATTGCTCAGAAGCAGGATGTGCCAGAATCCCGGTTCATTCTTTCCACTTTTGCCGTCACCATCAGTCTGCATGCACAGTACCACAGACTGCATGCAAAGTAACTCTCAGGGAACACGGTGTTGACTACATGGGTTCAATTTTGGGTGAGATTGCCTCTGTGAAAAGCATTTTTTTTAAAAAAGCAAGAACTTTTAAAAAACAAAGTTCTTTTCCTTACCTGGGAGAAACAGAATGAGAAATAAATACCGAGTTGTAGGGGTTGGGGATTGGGGTTAGGCCTCTCAGCATGTTCTCTCTGTCACAATTCAAGCCACAGCCCAGATTTCTGGAGTATATGTTTTTTCCTTAGCTCTCCTGCTCCCCACCCCTCCTCCCCTCACCACATACATGTTTTCTGGAGCAATAATCTTGGGGGTGGGGGGGTTGGGTAGGCAGGCTGGTGGCAGTAGGGTCAGCTGATGCCTACCTGACCTAGCAGGATGTGCTGAATGCCTGTCATTAATCATCTTGGTGGTAAGAACCTACGGGGAATAGGCTTTTTAGGTTTCTTCAGAATATATACTGGGAAACACTGGATATGCTTAACAACAGATACTCATTTTGATTTCCTCTCCGCTCCCCTCCCAAAGCCGGTATCCTAAAAGTACAGTGGCCACCCTGACCTCTGGCACAGAAGAGTCCGAAGGCTCCCCAGGCAGGGCTCAGCCTTAGTGAAAAATACTCTGAGGGGCTGGCCCTGTGGCCGAGTGGTTAAGTTCGTGTGCTCCGCTGCAGGCGGCCCAGTGTTTCGTCAGTTCGAATCCTGGGCGCGGACATGGCACTGCTCATCAGACCACGCTGAGGCAGCATCCCACATGCCACAACTAGAAGAACCCACAACGAAGAATACACAACTATGTACCGGGGGGCTTTGGGGAGAAAAAGGAAAAAATAAAATCTTAAAAAAAAAAAAAAAATACTCTGAATCCCTTCCTGGAAGAATCTTGAAAGGGTGAGAGAAAACCGCAGGTGCTGGCATGGTGGCAGCTGCTGTGGTGGATTTTTCCTTCTCCGTTTTCCAGTGTTCTTTGTTTGGTTTTGCTTGTATAATACTTGCTGTAACTTTTTTTTCCGATTGAAAGATGAAATATGCCTTTCATGGTAAGAGAATGAACCCAGTTGCTGTCACGAAGTAACCTGATCCACCAGCTTGCCAGGCTGTCCTGCAAAGCTGTCTCCAGATGGTTTAGTCCTTTCTGCAGCCCCAGCAGGAAGAGACCTTCCCTCGTCCACACCGTCGCCCTTTGTCATTTTTTCCTTTAGAGTCTACCTGGGTCTGTTAATCATATTATCTGGTGACTGTCGTCCATCTTGATCTTTTTCAAAAAAAAATGTCCCAGACACAAACTGAAAACTTTCATTTAGCTTAGCATTTTTAGTTCTAGAATGACTATATAGTGTCTGCAAGAGCAAATCAGGTTTGACCTGAACTCACCTCCTTTAAAAGCATGCTCCCTGACCAAGCTCTTTCCCCAGCGCTTGGGACTACTTTATTCCACATTGCACTTAATTAGTATTTTTATGTACTAGATGTTTTACCCATGTATGCTGTGTGGCTGGAATAATCAAGTTCATCCAGAAAAGAGGGATGCTTCAAAGTAGACTCCTTGTAACAAAAATACTTGTTCCAGGGCTGCAGCCATTCTCAAAAACTGTTCTGGAAACTTCCGTGGGGGTTGTTTTCAAAACCTGTTTCTCATTTGCCTACCAAAAGATTAACTCATTGCTTTATGGTTAGACTAAATTTTAAACCCAAACTAATCATTCCCAACCTCCTTACCCACGGGGCCTCAGAATGTAGGCTTCTACCCTTAGAGTTGGTTGCCTTCTCAGCCGGTCGGTGTCTCCTTCAGAATTGGGGCACCTTCTCATCTCTTTCCCAGTAGCACAGTGTTATGCTTAAATCTTCTTTGGTGGAACTCTTAATCTTTTTGTTTCCATGATACCTTTATTGATAGTCCTAATAGTGAATCTATATTTCCATATATTTCCATATTTAACTGGGTCTAAAATGAATTACTTGTTAGCTGTTAACAATATTTTTTGTTCTCAACGATGGCTGGTGGTGCCATTTGTATGAAATTGACTATGCACTATTCAATGAAAACACAATTAATGACAATTATATTCTTATAGCCTCCTCGTTGTGTCCACCTGCTCTGCAACCCCTAAATGGTGTAGGACGTCCAGGTTTTAGACAGATGTTAGGTGTAGTTCCCATGTAGGATAAAGGAAAATAAGTGCTTTGTTTTTATTTTTCAATTGATATATTTCATAGCGCAGGTTGTTTCTGAATCAGTGGGTTTCGGAGAACAGTGCAAAGGTTAAAAAAAATACCAAGTGACAGATTTGCTTTTATGTTTTTTTTTCCTAATGTATTTTTGTGGGGGAAGGATTAGACCAGAAAGCATAAAAGGCTAGGAATTAAAAGTGAGGCCCAGACAGAGCTCAGTGACCAGTAATCCTGTTGCGAGAATCAGCAGCCCCGATTCGCTTGGGTAGAGTAGCCCAGGAGATGGGCCCCGCAGCCTTCAACATCATCCCCACTGAAGAACGTGCCCCAGTCACCCCAGAGTGATGTGGGGTCATTAGTGTGGTGTGTACAGACCGAAGCGGGAATACATCGCCAAGTTTCTGATGGGAAATGTGCTTCCACCTCCGTTGGTTCCTCTTTATGTCTCTTTAGCTCAGGTCTCTTAAGGGAGAAAGAGATCAGCTTTTCAAGGACCCACTCACCGATGGAAGCATGATCCTGTCAGCGGATGGTTGTAGGATGTGTGTGTGGACTTGTGTACGTGTGTGTGTGTGTGTGTGAGTAGGGAGGGGGCCTGGTTGTGTCTGTGTTTCCGTCTGATCTTTTGTTAAGATGCCCCAAACAGACTTAAGTCATTAAGTTTTAGTAGTAAATTCTCGTGACATTTCATCTGGGTGCAGGGTGACTGAAGAGCACTGACATGACGTGTGCTTTCTTGGAGCTAAAGGAATGTAGAAGTCTCTGGTTCACTAGCACTATCCTCGTCAGGTTCCCTGCTCTGGATGGAAGGGGACCTCAACACTCGCTAGAGGAAAACCGTGGAAGATTGCTCGAGCCTTCAGTGAGTCTGCCTTGCTCTCTGCCTAAAGGTCTTGCACCTGCAGCCCGGCCCTGGCCCCGTCAGCGAGCCTGCCTGTCCCACACTGTGATCACTTGCTGCCATCTGAACATCCATACCGTACACGATAGCCTTCCTGATCACGCTCCTCCTCCTCAGAGCGTTGCTCCCTGTGGGGCAGCTTTGTCGCCTCAGTTTTCTCATGCATAGCTGTGGACCGGGTGCCGCTTCTCCTGCCCTCCATCCTCTTCCAGAGGAGGGGAAATGCTCCTACATACCTAGGCCCAGCGGGCTGGCCTCCCTCAGCTCCTGCAGGCACAGGGCACGGTGGAAGGGAGAGCAGATCTGAGCCTCAGTGGATAGTCAGACTTCTTTTCAGAGAACACCTAAACTTTCATTTGAAAGTCAGTTGCAGCAAAGTAAGGAAATTCTGCCATGTGTACTTGAACTCAAATCCCCGTAGCACAGATGCAAAGAGTCAAGGTCTCATTCTTCTGGAGTTTCCTAACCCTGACCCTAACCCTCGACACCTCATCCAGTCGTAACTCTCTACCTACTGCAGTCTCTGGTTCTAGCCTCTTGGGGTACCCTTCTCTGGGGATGCTGTAACTGATTTGATGGGCTGTGAACAGGTGAATTATTTTATTTTTAATTTGTTCTCCTTGCCCCCAGCCACATCCTCAGACACCTGCAGAGGGTGCAGACTGACAACACTCTCCGACTTGTCTTGAAGTAAAAAGGGAAGTGCTGGATGTAGAGCATAACCATCGCCTGGGCCATAGCATCTCACTGCTGTGGAGTGACCCCAATGATAGCGATTTGGGATCCAGAGTTGCAGTAGCCTCCCTGTCCAGATGTCTGAGGAGCAGCTCTCTAATAAGGAAACTGATTTCAGCGTAGGAGAAACCTTTTTCAATGATGAGTTCATCTCAACTGAATAATCGTTTATGGCATAGGAGCATAGAGATTGTGCTAACATCTCTTAGATTGTGCTAAGCACATTGCATGGGACAGCGTGTGTGATTCAATATGGTAGACATTTACGCAGAAAGCACATGGTAAGGTTTAGTTCTGTCTGATGTCAGTCGACTGTCAGATCTGAGTTCTATGGTTCCGTGGTCTCTTTTGAAATTCTTGTGAGTCAGCATAATACGTACATTCCCATACAAGGTGAGCCTTGTGTTCAGTTATCCCCTCCAGTTCTTCATCCCTGGACTGTTGGGAGGAAGACAATTGAGAGCCGGGTAAGCGGTCAATTTGTGCCTTGGAGCACTGATGTCAGGGTTCTGTGTGATATTTATTTTCACTAACACACCTGCCAGTGTCACTCTGAGATGGAGTTTTGCTTCTGGAAAAGAAGCTTTACACGTCTACTCAGATGAAGACAGAGCTAATTGAAGATGGTTTGTGCATGGAAATATTCAATTGTCGGCACTAACAAGTATTGCTATGCCTGGTGGGGGCTGGGCCACCATCAGAACAGCTGGAGCTGTGGGACAGTTTGTGCAGGGGTTGCCAGTAACCCTGTGCTCTTTACTAGAGGAGGAAGTGGCTTCTGGAGTGGGGACTAGGCAGGAACTGATCTTCCAGTAGGTGGAGAGAAATGATAGTTGGGGAAGATGAGCTAACTATGGAGAGAGAAAAAATAGACTAAGATAGATGCCCTGCGGGTCCCCCAACACTTCCTGCCAGTTATTTGCCCAGCCCTCCGGTGCTTGGATTGTCCCCCTGGGCCTTTAGCTCCCGTCTCAGGGACCTCCTGGCCTTGTTCTATCTCTGGCTTCTGTACTTGGCACCGCCTTCCTCTGAGACATCGGTGTGACCAGGCCCTCCGGTTCTCAGGGCTCTCACAGGAGTCCCCATTCCTGTTACCACCTCATGGAAACCATCCCTCACCCAGGGCTAGCTTCCTGTTCCCAGCTGGGTGGTGGGCTTTGGCTGTATCACTGGTTGAAGAAACTAGGAGCAAGCAGGTTTTCAAAGCAAAGAATTTCAGAGTCTAAAAGGGTTCAGCATGTATCCTCTTCACTCCTCCCTCCCAGTGTCAGAATCCCCCCCACAAAATCCCCACTCTCCTCCAGGCTGTCGGTGTGGCATCCTCAGGTACCCAGGAGGGAAGAAATCAGAGAATGTAGTACGTAGATTATTTACATCTGAACGAGGTGCAAAGGGGAAATGACTTCTGAGGAGTATACAGGTCCTCATTCACCTATAAGAAGTTAACATTTTTTTTAGAAACCCATCACAGAGGAGCAGCTGCCACACAGTTTAACAAGCCAAACAGAACCAAACCAGAACTCCCTGCGTCCTAAATAATAGTTCCGACCCGTGGGGACAGAAGTCATAACCTGTTCTGGGTCTTTTGACACCTTTGCCTTGGTCTTCAAGTTCTGGAATTTCAGACCCTTTTGTACTGTCAGCCTCAGTCCATGTGGTTCCTTTCCATTTGCTCCCAGGCAGCTGCTAGAAGGATTTCCATGAACTGGTCAAAGATATTAAAAAGGTACGTGTTCATCACTAGGAAAATTCGGAGTGCCAGATAAAAGAGGTTTTGGGGTGACAGTGTCTAGGCTAAAAGGAGAGCTGTGGACCCTGAAGTGATCCAGGAAAGGGCTGGAGGCGTTGCGTTCATTGGAAGCACAGATCTGGAAAAACAGGCAGTAAAACGCAAACCTCTGCAGAAGCAAAGGGGACATTAGAATTAAGGGACTCAGAAGACATCAAAATTGAAGCATTCCTTGTTGCCTGGAGAAAACAGAAGTTGGAAGCATCTGCCATGGGGAGTGTCCATGAGCTTTCTTTTACTTCTCAAGCAGGGGAGCAGCAATGACAGTGATTGATTCATAGAGAGTTAGACGCCCTGAGAGGGCCCCCGGCTCAGCCAGCCCAACATCACATTAGAGACAGGGCATCTGAAACCTAGAAAGACAACAACTCTTGTCATCTGACTCCCATCCCAGGGTTCACTTTGAGCTCAGTGCTTATCTTCCAGAAGCTTTTCCTCGAATCCCCTTCTGCATGAGATGGAATTAGGGGTAATAAATGGGCAATTTACACAAGTTGTAAAGATGCCCCTGATTGGGGAGCTGACTTGGATAAATGTATTCCTAATTCACAGAGTTGATTGTAACACTGCTCCTCAAAGCCAGTAAATCAATCCCTCATTTAGAGTTCACCACGGTTTTTAAGCTGAGAAAGACTCAGAAGATGTGTGAATGGGAATCTGATAAGACCTAAAATGCACGTATAGATCATTCATCCTTTCCCCCCCAACGTGATTTAGATTATCTTTGGTTGCAACAAACAACTGTTAGTTTCAACTTGCTTAATTGTTTAACTTGCCTCATTCCTTCAGAGTTGCAAGAGTTTGGGGTTTTCTTGGTCTCAGTTTTTTTGGAGAATGGCCCCTCTTGATGTTCCATCATAGAGACTTTTTTTTTTTTTTGGCTGAGAAAGATTCACCTTGAGCTAACATCCGTGCCAATCTTCCTCTATTTTGTATATGAGTCACTGCCACAGCATGGCCTCCAATGAGTGGTGTAGGTCCACATCCAGGAAACAAATGCGGGCCGTTGAAGCAGAGAGCGCCGAACAACCACTAGGCCATGGGGCTGCCTCCATAGAGACGATTTTTAAAGTCTCAACTTGGAGTCAATTTTGCATGAGGCTTTTATTCCCTAAAATCCCATCAATGGTGAAGATTTTCCACTGGTCTCTGTGGTGTCGCTGTCCCCCCTGTCTGGCTGTGAGGCTGTGAGAACCCCTCAGATGTTTGCAGTTCATACACATGGTGAATACCATCTTAATACCCTTCAGCCAGAAGGGTAGTGGAAGAAATATTCGTAGCAAATGATCTGACAGCACTCCCTGTTCTGGTGCCTTCAAGATCAGAGACAGCTGTTTCAGATATCTTGATTGATTGCAACAGCAGCCAAAGAGTACAACTCCTACTTCACACTTTCAAAGCCGCAAATGTAGATATCCTCTCTCTCTTGACCGTCGCCTAGGGATTTTGCAGAAAGAAAAAAGAGAGAGAGATCAACAACAAAGTGAATTTTATATCTCTTTGTTTACTTTTGCTGTAACCTATTTGAGGTCATTTGGTTCGAAGAATTGCTTTTTTGACCATTTCATATGTACATGTAAGCTTGGAACAGGATTTCTCAACCTCGGCACTATTGACTTTTTGGACCGGATGATTCTTTGTTGAGGGGGGGCTGTCCTGTACACTCTTGAGTGTTGAGCAGCATACCTGGGCTCTGCCTGTTAGATGCCATTAGCACCCTCTTCCTCCCACCCAGTCATGACCATCAAAAATGTCTCCAGACATTGCCATATGCCCTTGGAGGAGAGGGGTGTCAAATTGTCCCCAAGTGAGAACGATGACTTAGTATATGGCATGTATATAAATGCAACCATGCATATCTACTTAGAATTCCCCAGGAAATGTACAGCTTATTTGGAATTTGTGTTTGTTTATTTATTTCCTTGCTTGTTTATTTATTTTAATCTATTTCTTGTCCCCTTGGCCCTAAAAATTATCCAAGCTCTTTTCTCTCCATTTTTACAGATTAACCGAATCCTCTCAGATGTGTCATTCTCATGCAGAGTTACAGAAAAGGGATAAAGATATTTCAAAGCAAAAAGATATAGTGAAGTTATAGATGATAAAGGATTTCTTGGGAGCACTTGTCATCCCCAGTGGTCTTCTTTGGCTGGCATTCACATGCCCTTGATTTATTACAGTTGCAGGTGGCTCTTCACCTTTCCTGCATATCAGAATCCCCTGATGAATTTTTACAAAATTCGGTTGTCTAGGGTAGGGCCTGCCATTTGATTTTCTAGAGTTTGCAGGGGATTCTACTGCACGCCCAGGGGCTTATGCCTAGGGATCATCATCAGCCTCAGCCAGCTGCATTGGACGAGCCATCCATTCATTTGTTCAACAGCTATTTATCTAGCACCTGTGTTCTAGGCACTGTTCTAGGTGCTGGGGACACAGTAATAAACAAGGTATATGAGGAGCCCTTACAAGATTCAGTTTCTAGCAGAGAATGTGAGAGAAAATATGAACACTTTGCTGTATGCATTTATGCTGTATGCAGATGCTGTATGCATATCTGATTGAGAGTGTTCTGTGTCCTTAAATCCGATAATTTCTTCTGAGTGTGTGTCAACCATTGTTTGGTAGTTTTTTTATGCTTCTTTTAATCTCTTTTATTCAGTTGTAGAAAGACCTTTCATCCTCCTGTACAACATTTCAGATATGAGGTAGCGCAGGGAGAAATAGGGAAACACATTAGCCCTAAGGAAAATTAAATGATTTCTAAGAAGGTAAGGATTGTTGGTTGTACTGCTCAGGCTTTCCATATGGGGCATGTTTTGTTATTTTGTTAGGTCAGTCAGCTCAGAGATGCTAAGAATGTGCTCACGTTTTTGCAGCAGTTCTGTGGCAGTAAGAATTGAACCAGGGGCTGCCGACCATCCTTTATATTCTTAGTTTGTTAAAATGGATGGTCTCTGCAGTCACTTCCCTCTGGTGCCACATCCCAGAGGAAAGGGAGTAACATAGACAACGTCACACAGAAACCCATAAAATACCCATGTCAAACTGGATGGATTGCTCTGAAGTGGACGCGGCAGATGTCCAAAATGACAGGCCACGGCTTTCCAGGGACAAAAGGATATTCCTCCAGCCTTACTAAGAGTGTTAGCTACCTCCACAGGCATTTGAGCAGATACCACATTTAGTACGTGCTCCTTGAGTCCATAATTCTGGGCGCCACCAGCCAGAAAGGGAGGAGGAAGTCAGGGGACATTATGGGCAGAGTCAGGAGCTGTGTAGATTGAGAAGCAAAACCAATCTGGCCTCTCCAAGTCTGTAGCCACCCACCATCATTTTAAAAGGAATGAACTCTGTCCCCAAATAAAGGTCACATGTTAATTAGCGGCAGACCCGGGACTTGAACCCAAGAATCCTTGTGCCTTGCCTAGTGCTTTTCCCATCACACCCACAGAGAAGAAGTCTCCTCCCTCCATGCCAAAAAAAAAAATCTCCACATTTTGGGGAAATGAAGTGCAATAGTTTTTTAAATCTAAAAAGCTGAACCATTGGTTCTAGAAACCTTGTTACCTGTTTCTCTCACTGCAGCATAATATAATTGTGTATGTACCTTCAAGAGAAGAGGATTTGAAAACATCTTTAAGATGTGTGACCGTTTTTCAGTCTCGTACTGCAGAGAGGCGGCAATGTGATAAGACAACTGCATTAAAGATGAAAATTGAAATGGGCCGCTGGGAACCAGTCCAGAGGAGAAGTAACATTTGTTACTGAAGCATGAGCAAGGGAGGAGTTTTTTTAATATGGGATTTGAAATTGGCTCCGTTTCGAGGATGATCATAACTCTATTAAGCATCCATGACGGCATGCTTGGTGTTGTACTGAATTAACCAGCGGTAAATGATTTGGGTGCCTTTATTAGGATGCTGAATTAGGTACTGTTGGGAGATTCCCCCTCCAAAAACAAAGAGGGTCATGCTACTTGATTCTCCTGCACCCCCCTGCCTCTCCCCAGAGACACAACACCAAGGATCTTCCAAGTGGATCTTCATTCCTGAAGAGTTTTGGCCAAAATATCTTCCTCTTTTCTTATGCTGCTAAGCTGGATTGATCCACCTTAGTGGGGAGAAAACCTCTCTTTTAAACCCAGGGAAAATCCAATGCAGCCAACACACTGCTCCCCCTCCCTCAAATCTAGACCTGAACCTTTTATCCTTCAGAGTCAGCCATGCCTCTGAAGCAGAAGCATCCTCTAACCGCTAAATAGTTACTCAAAAAAGCTTTAAAACAAGTGTTGTTGGTCAAAAAGATGTGCTTCCATCAGAAAGTCTATCTGTTACCTAAAGACACAAAGCACCACTACTAGTCCCTCCCGGCCACAGGTAATGGAGCGTCTTTTAGGGAGACCCAGAGTGCGCTCATAAAAAATAACATATTACCCAAGGTAGCAAGTGGAGGTGAGCCCCAGAGAGAGGTCAAGGAAGTAAGAGCTGTGAGGAATCAGAGGAGGGAGAGAGTGGGGCCACACTGGCTCATCATAGGAAGGGGTGGCAGTGGAAGAGGAGGAGGGGATTGCTGTACCAAGGCAGTATCTTCAGGGGCTCAGGATCTGTCGGGAGAAGCACTGTGCTGGGCACAGGTTATAGATGACAAATGCTTTCTTTCTTCCTTCTGGTAGTCTGCAGTCTTAAAGGAAAGAGAAAGTCAGTACAAACAGTGTGATGTTTTTATGGACAAAAAAAGTCACTGCAAAAAAAATTCAGATAACGTATACTAATATGAAAGGGTGCCAAGATACGCCATTAACTGAAAAATAGGGAGAAAAGTTATTTTCAGAAAAGTACTTTCCATATAAGCCAGTTTTTAAAAAATAGATGCATGAGTATAAATATATGTGTGTTGATATTTCAATGAATATACATAAATGCCTGTATTTGTGGAGATAATTTCTGGACCTATATACAAGAAAATGTGAATCTGGGAGTGGGTCTATGGGGAAGGCATTTATTTGTGAAATTATATCCACCTAATGTTATTTTTTACAGTGAGCATGAATTTCTTTCATGATTTTTTTACAAAGGGAAAAAAGACATTTTAATAATAGATAAGAATAAACATTGTAGCATCCCTTTGGAGAGGAGAAATGGGAGATTCTCTGCTCTGAAAGACTGAGGCACGCACAGGGTGTCAGGGTGTCACAAGCATAAAGGCCTGTCAGACATTTAGCAGAGGGTCCAGCAGACTCTTTTTCATGGAATCATGGCTGACTAGGGCTTCTGTCACGCTGCCTGGTGTTCCCCCAATACACCTGGAGCCAGAGAGAGTCCTTCTGGTATTGATCTGTACAATTCTAGGAGGTCTGTGCCTAACCAGCTTACTAGATGAAGAAAGAGGTCTGCTTGATTACTTTCATTTTCATTTACCTGTGAATCTGGATATTGAACCCAGATAACGTTATATTTGGTACACTAACAAAGGAGAATAAAAAAGTTGCTGCTCAGAGGAAAATCTGTGCAACTTTGGGGTAGGCAAAGATTTCTTAGTTGGAACACACAAAAAGCATTGAGCTATAAAAGAAATTGATAAATTGGACTTCATAAAAATTTAAAACTTCTGCTTTTTAAAAAACACTATTAAGAAACTGAATAGATGGACCATGGGCTGAGGAAAAGATATGTCCCACAAAGTACTTACATCCAGAATTTTTAAAGAAACCTTACAACTCAGTAAGAAGTGGAACCACCCAATTAAAAAATGGGCACAACCTTGAACAGGCTTTTCACAAAAGAAGATAGTCAACTAGCCAGTAAGCACATGAAAAGATGCTCAGCATCATTTTTGTAATTAGGGAAATAGAAATTAAAACCACAACGAAGTACCACTATATAGCTACTAGAATGGCTAAAATTTTTAAAGATTGACAATTTCAAGTGTTGGCAAATACGTGGAGCAACTGGAACTCTCGTACGTGGTACGGCCTCCTTGGAAAAGAGTTTGTCAGTCCTTTATCAAGTTAAACATACACTTACCAGCATTAGCCAAGGGAAAACGTATGTTCACAAAAGACTGGTACAAAAGTTCATAGCAGCTTTTTTTAATAAGATCTCAAACTGGAAGCAACCCCGATGTCCATTTACAGGTGGATGGATAAACAAAGTGTAGTATATCTATACAGTGGAATGGTACTCAATAACAGTAGTAATGAGTGAACTACTGACACCACATCATGGATGAATAAGAGCAAATTAGTAGTTGCCCAGGGCAAGGGTGGGTATGACAGCAAAGGGGCACAAGGACACTTTGGGGTGATGGAAATCTGTATCTTAATTGTGCTCTTTATTTTGATTATGGTGGTGGTAGCACTGGTGTAAAATTTGTCAGAACTCATCAAACTACAGTTATGTGCTGCATAATTTCAGTCAATGACGGACCGCATATATGACAGTGGTCCCCTAAGATTAGTAGCATATAGCCTAGATGTGTAGTGGGCTGTGTCATCTAGGTTTGTGTAAATACACGCTATGATGTTCGCACAATAATGAAACTGCCTGACGATGCATTTCTCAGAATGCATCTCCATCGTTAAGTGACTGTAATCACCAAGCATGGCACTCACTGTATGCCCCTGGGGAAGGGCTGGCACTCTGCTGCCCGTGTGCACACACTCGCATAAACACATAATCACATTTTCTTAGACTATTTGCAGTTCTCATGTTTGCCAATTTGCCTGCCAAGATGTCAAGAGCTGGGCATCCCGTGCCTTGCTTCCTTAGGGCTATGTATTCAGGCTTATGCCACCCAGGAACTGATCCATTCAGAATGAAGAGTGGGGCAGTAGGAATTGATTATGAATGAGATAATGAGAAGACTGGGTGTTGCGTCTACCAGAAATGCCTGGAGACCCCCAGGAGTGCCAAGGTAGCATCAGAAGTTTTGTCTGTGGAGGCCTCAGGCATGGCAAATCTGGTTGGAAGGAAGGATTGGAGGACTTGTCCAAAAGCGTCCTGTTTCTGCTCAGTGTATGTGTTTATTTGGCTTAGCTGGGGTGGGGGTCGTGGGTGGATGTTATGTGAGCCCAAAGCTCTCCCCAGGTTGCCTCTTATGTTCTGCGAAATTCATGTGAATGTTGATGATACTCTTTTCCTTGAAAATTTTCTTTCTCTTCTTTCTTTCTCATTTCTTTCAATATGTCTTTCTATCTGTTGCCCTTTACCCCTTCCTTCTGAGGTCCAGTGTGTGTTTGAAGAATATGCAACTACTTTCTTACATTTTCTAGCAAAATAAATAGGAAAAGACTCCTCACGTCTTACCTGTGTTTCCTCTTGTTCTGCCCCCATCAAACCACCTGGTCACTCAGGAAAACTCTGGGTGAGAGTCTCCTGGGGAGGCAGGGACCATCCAGCCAGGCCAACCCTGGACTACCTGCAGCTCTTGCATCCTCAAAGATGGCAAAGAACGTTTGCTTGGAGGGAAGAAACACGCATGTTTTCTCACCCCTGAGAAAGGAAAGGGCCCTTTCCAAAAAGAGAGAGTAGGAGGCGAAGGTCTCAGCACCGCCACAGCGCCTCCAGGAGCTGCTTGCTCCCCGGGGCCTGTGGCATGTCAGCAATATCTGGAACCTGCGAGTCGTGGGCTCGGCAGCAGGCCCTGTGGGGAGACAAGAAGGCAGGGCAGCCAGAACCCTGGGAGCAGTGAACAGAACTTGAAGTTTTTTAGTTCATCATTCAAATAATACGTATATATTTTCATATCAGTGGGGAGCGATGACTGTTTTAGAAATTTAACCCCAGGAGTTGCCAAATAAGTTAATTTACCTGTTTCTCATACAGTGTACTTATTAAAATCAACTTTCACTCGATTATCGAGTGTTAAGTAACAGGCCTCCTACAGGCAAAGAAAGAAAAAGGCCTGCAGAGTAAAAGTTCCTTTACTTTTTTTCCTTCCTTTTTGAGACATTGTCTTCTGGAACTAGCATCATCCATATTATTAATCGCTTGTGGGGTTTTTAGCCTGCATCACATTACTCCCTTGGAATTAAACTGCACATCTAAAGTATGAAAAATGTACTTTTTTAAACAGTAAAAAAGTCATTTTCTAGCATAATACCCAAAATAAAGTGCCATGGAGCCATTAGTCGTAAATTGAATTTTTTGGTATGTAATTTGTACAAAAACTGACAAGTACGAGCCCCCCCCCCCCCCCCCCCCCCCTCATTAGTCATTGGGTTTAGCGGACACAGAGGTAGTAATCTACAAGGGCAGGCATTTTGATGTCGACTCCAATTGCACACTTCATTTATTTGGACAGGGCACAGGCGGCAGCTTCTGTCACGCGGCATCACCGCGCTATTAGCGAATTTCGCCCCAGGGCAGCTGGGACGCTGCGCTCGGGCAGATGTTCTTTTCAGTCTATTCAGTGACCATTCTTGGGGGTTGTTTACTGTTGCCATGGTGACTTTCATTTCCATAGCAGCAGCGCTGCTGTTTCTCAGAGGAAAATGAATTTAGTTATAAAAGGATAATATTTTTCTCTGTCTCTATATCACCTGCCATCTGTCAACCGGTGGATCAGTAAGGATTCAGAAACCTATTAAGAATTATAGCAATGAAGTGATGAGTATTTTTTTTTTGGTCCCATATTAAAAGCAGTAATAGATGTGGAAGCAAACATTGTGCCCTCAACATCGTAACTTTAATTTTTTCTTTATATTTTAAGTGTGTGTGTTTTTAATGCCTCCACCATCGCGGTGCACACCAATCTTGCAAAATACAATTTCCTTTCTGCTGACAAATGGAAATGACCACATGTCTTGTTTGTATCTCAGTAGGTGCAGGTGTATTTAATGCTTTCTCTCCTTGGTACTGCGAGCTTCTCCAGTTCATTAAAGATTCCTGTAGCTGAACTTGCTATTGTCACCCTCCTCTCCTGCTCCTCCACCCCAGGGGAACAAGCGGTGGGGGTGCATAGATCAGCAACTTATCAGTAACATGCAGTGCAAATTATGAAATTGGCAAAGTTAGAAGAGACCATGCTCCGTCTGAAGAACTTCCTAAACTGCTCCTTAAATCTCATTCTAGAATACTTTTCTTCCTCCCAAATCCAATTGGGAAGAAAGTCACCATTTGGGATAGCTCATCTAGATCCTGGATTTTTTCTTCTCTGTTGCATTCATAAACTATAACTTGCAGGGGGAAAAACACACACACACACACACCAGCCCCGTTGTAAATAATGTTATTTATTGGTTGATTTTTCCAGATCCTGACATTGATGCTGCCAGTGCCATGATGCTTTTGAATACTCCCCCTGAGATACAAGCAGGTTGTGAGTAGATATTTCTATAGACTACAGCACCATAGTTTGTGAACTTAACCTTCTCATTTATATACCAGGCCATAGGAAGAACTAATGCTCAAGTAGAACTTCCCTTGTAGAATCACTTTAAAACTACCTAAGTGCATGATTACATGCATATGCATATAAACATGTGGCCATGCATATGTATGAATGAATGCATAGGTGTGTCTCCAAGATGACAAAGTTCTAATATAACTTCAGGGCTTAAGACTTGGGGGAAGGGAGGCAGACCCTATAATGAGTCCCAGTGGAGAGACCTTCCTTTCTCCTGCAGGAATTATTCCTGTGAGATTGTCGTTTCTGCTAGAAGAGGCTATATGGGGCCAGCTTAACAGTCATGGAACTGAGCAGTGTCCATTTTTAGAAATTTCTTTCCCATTTGGGACCTCATTAATAGCAGCCTATCATTTTATAGATAGAGAGGAGAGGAGAGTCTGGCGAGGTGGGTGTGCAGGAGCTTGGAATAGCTTGAAATGGACCACGATGGTGCCCTCCTGTATCATGGCACTAGCCGTCCAGGCTGCCATAGAGAGAAGGGCAGGGCTCCTGTCTTCGCCTTCTGCTGGCTGTTGAGGAATGTCAAGCTTGAGACAACTCTTTTCCTTCCCTGAACTTCTCTTCTATCTACCACCTGATGTTTTTTCTCACCTCTGGAGCTGAGCTACCATGTTTTTAGAAAGGTCTCCTTCCCAAGTGATGAAAAATGACCTTCAATGGAGATACTTGTCCCCTTTTCCTCCTGACATGAGGCTAGTTCCTCAGCCCACATTCCACCCCCAGCCAGAACCCTATTGAGCAGCCAGCCAGCTTCTCCACTGGGGTCTGCTCAGCTCTTCGTCAAGACATTGCTGCATTGCAGCCTCCTATTGATGAAACACCCTGGTGTGGAGATGTGATGTGAGGCAGCAGACCCCACTACAACACCCACAGGGGGCTGGCACCCATGTGGCTCATTCTTATGGCTGGGCCGTCAGCTTGTTTCGGGCTCTGGTTCTCTGAGGGCTGCATGGGCGCCTGAGTACGGGGAATTCCCCGCTTTTGGAGGCGATAGTGTTTCCCACAGGAGAGCGTCCATTCTCAGCCTTACAACAGGTGTCTTCTGTGAATAGTGGACTGATGTGGAGCTCCAGACCATCCTTCATAGCCCTCCACTTGTCACAGCTTTCCAACAGCTTTAGGAAATTTGATTCCATCCTTTCTTGTTCCTTTTTTTAATAGACCCTAGAGATTCAGCCAAACATTCTCAGGAGAGACTTGTCCTTCTGCCGGGGCACTGCCATTACCTGCTCCTAGAGGTGCAGAATTCTCATTCTTTCTTTGCTAACCTCAGATTGCCAGCAATTGAAGTCTTAGGCTGCTCACGTCTTTAAGAACCAAACACCACTACTACACAGACGTGTAACTGACACAGTCTTATAACTAGCAGTTAACCTGTAGTATAGTTTTTAAATAATGTTTGAAGTTACAGAGAAATATTTTTTTAAAAACTCTGTTCTCAGATGATATTGCAGGAAGAATATAGACCAGATTGTAATCAAGTTACAGTCCGAAAGGGTTTCTGAAATCAAGTTGCATAACTCATCATGGGGGAAACATACTGATTTCACCAGAGCTGTGCAAGATTCAAGCACCTTCTTTAGCACCTGGCTGTACACAGTGATCGTTGATTTAAAAAACTACTTTTGATGAACTGGAATAATGGAGTTAAGGGGGAAGAGACAAGGAGATTGGTCATTTACGGGTCTTCAGCAGTTTCCATAAAAATCCATTACTGGATTCTTGACCACAAGTAGAAAAGGAAAAGGGTTCATCTTGATTAGTTAACAAGTTAATTATTTTTAATGTTCCCCTGGCTAAATGAACTTCTCTTCCTCCCTGTAGTGCTCAAATTGTAAATAATTATTTTTTCAGGGTATTCACAGCCTTACTTACATTGAAATGCCGAATTTGAGTTTTAAAAGCTCACTGTTCATGTGTTGAAACTGTAGGGTCGTTTTTAGAAGACTTTCCTCTCTCAGTCTTAGAAAGGAGAAACCCAGCCACAGTTTTCATGAAGGCCCCATGCCAAGTGGGAGCTCCAGGATCCTGGAAGGAAGGAAGGAACTGGGATGCCCACAAAAGTCATGGAAGGAGACCCCCATTGGCAGGAGCAGCAGAGAAGTCAACTTAAAGACTAGGCAGAAGGTGGGGACACCACCTGGGATTCAACTTCCCATCTGGCCCCAAGCCCTAGTACCATCCGTTGGAGGTCAAGCTAGAGCAGAGTCAGTGGGCAGGTTGTAAAGCCCCTAAAGATTGGAGCAGCACCTAGGAAGGCAGTGAACGTGCCCTGAGCATCCGCTCTGTGCCCTTGGGAAGCCAGGGGGCCCCTCCTCAGCCTCCTCATAAGCGTAGTCAGGAGGCTGTGTCTCCTAGACTCTGCTTTCAGTTCACTCACCTTTGCTTCACTCTTCCTTTCCCTCCCTTTGTTTTTATTTTACGTTGCATAAAGTTTCTCATCCTGGGATTTGATGCAGTACCTTGCCTCTCGAACGGAGCAGCATTATAGACATAGAGTGATCAAACCACCATCCCCTGCCCTGCCGGCTTTGCCCGAGACCTGGAAAAAGTGAGCGGTGAGGTTCAAAGGCAGCAGACACCCAGCCAGTGATAGAGGATGGGCAGCCTGCCCAGTGTGGGGGGTGTGTGTCCCCCAGGGTGGATGTGTGCGTGCAGCCTCCGGGTTCAGGGATCATGCCAGTGCCCACGCGTGGGGAGCGTGGGTTCCTGTCTGCAGGGCCTGCCTGGATTCTCCCCCTGGCTGGGCTGTGGCTGAGCTCTGTTTATAGAGCCTCCTCGTGGGGTGTTATTTATAGCCTCTTGTTTTCACTCCTGGGCTGCATGATGCCCCTGTTTGAACAGGGGCCACCAACCTAGTCTGCCTGCCATTGTCACTCCCAGCAGTCAGGGGTTGGCCTGGGTGGCTTGAAAGGCTTTTCCTTTGTCATCGCCCTTCATAGTCACTCCACTTCGGGTCACGGGACGGCAGCCCCTTCGATCTTTTCCTCTCATCCTTCCCTTGCTCAGCATCTGCAGAGCTAGCTCAGGGCTGGCAGACTCGCCGCAGTCTGAGCTGAGTAGGTCGTACAAAGGAAACTTCTCAAAAAGCTCGTGAGAACCAGTCAGCCAAACCCCTTTATCTTTGAGGGAGGGGTCCCACACTTCCCTGAGGGAGCTCAGCACCCCATGTATTGTTTGGGCTGGACTCCCTGTCTCCTGGATCCCCTCGGCCTCTCCTTGCATCTGATGCTTCACTTTGAATGAAGCAGCAGGTGTACTTCTGGTAAGAACTTCAGGTTGCAACATTTTGTGTCCCCTCCCCCACACCCAGCAATGCCAGCATCGACATTATCTTTTGGGGACTTTTCCAGTGTGCAGCTTGGGGAACATTGTTCAAGGAGTCCCATCATGTCTCGCATGCTCTATAGGACACTACTTCCAGAAAAATCAGCACAGAACATTGCTGCCTCATTATCTGTTGAAGTTTGGGTTATGCTTCTGGTCAAATCCATCGACCAACCCCCTCCCAAAAAAAGTGGCCCTGTAGACTAATTCCAGTTTCTAGAGTCTACTTAAGTACCTGCTTCGAAATTCCTCTTTGACAAACCCCGTGAGTCATCTTTAACCCCAATGGAGGAATTGTTATTAAGTCAGGAGAAGTCAGATCACCGTTACTCATCTTCAAAGGCTTATATAATCCCTGGTTGGACTTTTCCCAGAGAGAAACTATAGAGAATAAACAAAACAACAAAAGGAGACGAGGGAGGGGCCAAGGAGGAGGCAGCGTTCCACACCTTGCCTGGAACTGGGGTGTGTATCCAACACACCAGGCACCAGAGAAGAGAGGCAACCGGAAGTAGGCTCCCCTCTTCGCCCCCCCAGCATCCTTCCAAGTGAGCAGGTGGGAAGGCCGACTTTAGGAAAGGGAAGGATTATCGGAATCACCTGCTGCTCAGCTTATGGCCTCTGGTAGCGTCAGCCAGGGCTGCCCTCCAAGGGCAGCAGTGGGGCTCAGAGGTTAATTTTAGAAGCTGTGAAAATCAAGGAAGTGAAGCATCAGGAGGGAAGCTGGGGACGTGCTGAGGGGTGGCGGAGTGTGGAGGAAAGTGTGTCTTGTGCCATAGACTTTTTTTTAGTTCTCAAGGTTGATCACATTTAGATTACGGTGAGTGGTCCAGCTTGATTTGACTCCTTGTGTGTATTGCTTTCTTACTGGTTAAAAATAAGAAAGTTTGGAGACCCGACATAATTTAAGAGAAAGTGATTGATCAACAAGTGCTAGGAGCTGATGGCCCTGCCCCTTGTCCCAGCAACTTGAGAGTCTCAGATGTATATCTTTTCACCTACAAAAGCCGAATATTTAACTGGTCTAACAAAAAAAGATGATGCTGGAGGCCTGTGCCTTTTCTAGTGAGAGCCACAAATCCGAGTTAGAAGTTGATTTTAAGCGTCCAGTTTCTAATATCTCATCTAGCTGGAGCCCAAGTATAATTTCAGCACATTGGGTAGAGTAAGCTGGTTGTAAAGGGCTTGGGGTTGAAGTGTTTTGATGCATCTTGAGGGAAATACTGAGTAAAAGGAAGAGAAGGGGCTGAGGGATGCACTCAGCTTCCTTTAGAATCCCAAAATCAAAAAAGCAGTAAAGCATGGACCTCAGAATGCCTTTCTCAGGCATTTTAGACTGGCTGTGATTTGCTTTTCAGAAGCCTCGCTCCTGACACTTGGGTATGGAGACAGAAAGGAGAAAAGATGGGAGAGCAGTTAAGCGTCACAGCTGGCTTCTGGCAGCCAGTGAGCAAATGTGAACATCTGCCATCCCAACGTGAAGAGCACAGCCAATGATGAGAAATGCCAGGATTGGCAGAGGGAGCCTTCAGTTGCAGCTCATTTGAGAACGAGCTCCAGGATTCAGAAGAAGAGCCTAGTTTATGTGGCAGAAGTCTTGTGAGGTTCAGGGAAAGCCTTTTCATGCTGTGGGATGGCTTTGTCTGTGAGATTCTTTGAAATGAAAACAGTTGGTTCATCAGGAAGATGTTTTAATGGGTGAATGCAGAGTTAGGAATAACTACAAAAAGCATAGGAGGGTGAAAGAATTTCCCCGTGTCCTGCACCCATCAGGCCCTGCGCCTTACAGATAATTAATAAGAGGATGCTAGAGAGGTGAGGTAGGATGATGGAAGGATAAACATGATGGTGATGATGAGCTTATATAATGGGCCAGTCGCTGAGTTAAGCAGTTTATGTAATTTGTCTTATATGATCCTCAAAGCAATCCTTTGAGGCACGTTTATGCCTACTCTACAGGTGTGGAAACTAAAGCGTATAAAGGTTAAGGCGCTTGCCCAAAGCCACAGAGCTAGTTGTGGGGCAAGACTTTGGATGGAGGCCACGTTGCCCCGGGTTTGTGTTCTTAACCACTGCTGAATACTCCTCTCCTGAAGGCATGACTGAGACAAGGAGCATCAAAAGAACCTAGTCTCCAGTGGGTGCTCCGTGAGGACTGGCTTCCTTTCTTCATTCCCCCTCCTGTTGGACATGCCCCTGGTGCTTCAAGGTTCTAGGCGCTTGAGTTAGAGGACTCTGGGCATGGGGCACTGTCCATGGGGTTGCTTTTCTCCTTCGACTGGCAAATGATTCTCTGGCCATGCCAGAGTCCAGGAGAACGTGTGTTCCGTGATTCCCGTCTGCTCTCTTTGCTTTCCAGGGCTCCCTCGTCTTTGTCCCAGGATTCTAGGTGCTTCAGGCATTTTCGCCACAGGCGGGACTCTGATGTGCTTTGCACAAGGAGAATGGAAATGCCATGAGAGCAGTCATTGCTCTTCAGGCCAAGTGCAGTGACCAGGAAGATGACTACGGTCTTACAACATGGTCTGGTTTTGTCTCATTCCCTTCTTACGGGCTTTCGGTTCACCTGAAATGGAGAAAGCACGGGCTGCCTCCGGACTGCTCTGGGGATGTTGATGTGGATGATGATGACATTGATAACTAACATGTTTTCTAAATATTCGTGCCTTTCTTAGACTCAGTTAAATCTCCATATACTCTGTGAGATACATACCATTTTTGTCCCCATCTTACTTAAGTAGCTTGCTCAGGGGACACAGGCAGTAAATGACAGAGATAGGACACAGGGCATCTAACACCAGAGCCTAGCTCTTAGCCACTATGCTGCAGACCACTTCCCTGCTCAAAACTCTTTAATGGTTTTCCCAGTATCCATGGGATGAAGTTCAAATGCATCTCATTCCTGCTAGGATTATATACTTTGGCAAAATTGCTTTTAGTTCTTGTGCACTTTGCTTTTTATCACTTCCAGGCCCTGTATGTGCCGTTCCTCTGCCTTTGAATCCCAACTTTGGTGGCACTTCCTACAGGCAGTCTTCCCAGATACCCTTTACTTTGGGTTAGGTGTCTCCATCCTTCATGCCTTTAGGCCCCCTGCCCCAGCAGTTACCCTAGTGTATCTTCATTGCTTCTTTAATTCTCTCTCTGTCCTGCTTAACTGTGGTGACCGTGTGTCCCCTTCATCTAACACGTAGGCAGGTACTTGGTAAATTAATCCGTTGCTTGATACAACCAGTAGATGGGACTGTAATCATTTTTACTGGCGAGAATTATAACTGGTATAGGTTTTAAATATTTAAGTAATTTTATTGGGTAGTCCATTCTGTCAGGTTCACTTGCTGCTGTAGATGAGATCTGTAGTGACTGATATGTTAGGCAGTACTATCAGAATTAAACTGAACCTGGGCTTATCTGACCCTTCTGAGAAGAGTACCATACAGCAAGATATTTGAAAAAGCCATTCCCACAATCCCCAAAACAGATAGATAAGCAAAAAGCCTGTCTTTTCAAGCAACCTGAAGTGCTTGTCTACAGACTCCAGAGTTCTACTGGTTTTACTGGTATATTTCTGTCCTTGGGCATTACTAGTATTTTTCTTCTAGAAATTTTATAATTTTAGTTCTTACATTTAGGTCTATAATCCATTTCTAATTAATTTTCATATATGGCATGAAGTAAGAACCAAGGTTCATTTTTTTCCAAATGGATCTCCAGTTGTTCTGACTCTCCTTTCCCTCGTCGTGTTGTCTTGATAGGTTTGTCAAAAATCAGTTGACCACGTATGTGTGGGTCTATTTTTGAATTCCATTTTGTTCCATTGGTGTATATATCTCTACTTACACCAACGCCACACTGTCTTGTAGCTTTATAGGAAGTCTTGAAATTAGATAGTGTAAATCAAGTAATAGAAATTTTAGACACTCTTCCTTACAGAGAACCCGTCAACTCAGCAAAATAGAATTAGCGGCAATATCGCGTTATAACAGGTTTCATGCTTTTATGATACTTGGTGAGTCTCCTGCCTCAGATGATCTATTATCTGAAATCGGGCTACTGGTAAGGGGTGTGTAGGAGTTCCTGATCTAGTTCAGCCTGCTCTCAGAATTAAATATGGCAAGAGGCTGGGGAGATTCTGGAGCACTGGACTGCCAGTAGTACTGGCTTTAGGTGTTAGTTTCAATTTTGTCTCCCATCCCACCTTTTGTAAAACCTAGAAATGAGGGCCTTACACAAACCTGGAAGAGAAATGGCAAAAATATTAGCAAGAGCTATAGAATGCTCCAGGAAATAGTCTATAACATTATCCTATATTCAAGAGTGGACATTCATCCTGCATGAAAGACCTCACGTTAAAAGTTTGGAATATTCATGTAAACATACTCTTAAAGACCTAAAAATTATAGGCGTAAAAATTATGTCTTGTAAAAGGTATTCATTTTATACAAATAATACTAGCTTTTAAAAGTGAGTCTCCAGAGTGGTTTTCATCTTTGAATGTATAATTTTCTAGAGCCTTTCTGGTATGGTCTTGGCTTGAGAAAGCACAGTTTACCCACCTTGCTTCTGGATGAGACCGGGCCAGGGGCTGCGTGAACACAGCCAGAGCCCCGAGGACTCTTAGGACCATCGTGGTGGAAGGGGTCTTAGAGGACACTGTTCGGAGAGAAAAAAAGACTTTTTGGGAACTTGCACAAAATCACACAAGAAGAACTAAGATTGAAACCCAGCCCTCCATCAGTGCCCTCGCTCCACGCGCACTCCTGGCCTCATGGACACGGGAGGAGTGTTGGTAGTGCTTTAAGACTATCATCTTGAGCCAAATGAAACTGCTGTTTGGAAGGTCAAAATAGATGGAATCTCAAGGATTTTCTGTGGTTCCCTTGTTATGTAAATCCTCAGATGGGTGTCAGGCCACTGTGAGTTTGCACGGAAAATGGAAAGGATGCGATGGTTGCTGGCGAAAAAGTTGGTTTAGGATTGCTCCAGAGATGAGTGTTTTTAGGAGAAGGTGAGATGATGAGAGAACCCTCGGGAGCTTTGCTTGGTGGAAGCTGCAGGGAAGGGGGAGGTCGGGCCCTCTCGAATTCTGAGGCGGGAGCCAGAACCTCCCTGTCGACCCTTCATTCCCACTGTCCCTCAGGAGGGGCCTTCCCTCAGGCCGCAGAGATCCCTGTGAGGATGAACCGTGTTGTGAGCGCTGAGGGGCCAAGCAGCTTGCAGACTCGGCTTTGCTGTTATTTTGGCTGTCTTTTCCCCTTGTTGGATTAAAGACAAATAGAAAGATATTCTCAACTTCTGACCATGACTGGAGAAGCATGAGAAAATGCTTTTCTTTGGTCACCTGCTCTCTGATTGTGTCAACATTCTTGAGATCATGTCAGGGTCTGACTGGAGGTGAAAGCTTATATTTAATAAATAGAAGAAAATAAGATTTGAAGCACACTTTCTAAAACTCAACTTTTTCACGAAGTCATCAATAATTTGGTTGTAAGCTGTTGGTCTGACTTGGCTGACTGACTCTCCTTCTTGAGGCGTGGTATCTTTCTTTCTGTCTTGCTCTCTTGGGATCTCTGTCTCTGTTGCCCTCTGTGTGTGCGTGTGTGCGTGTGTCTGTGTGTATGGGTGTGTTTTTCTCTGCCTCTGCTTGCTCTCTGCCTTTCACGTTCTCTTTCCCTCTGCTCTGTCTTTCTCTCTGGTGTATCCAAAATTTCTGACTCAGAATGGAAATCCTCACAGTTGGATTCATGTGTGGTGTCTTCCCCTTTTGCTTTTCCAGTTCCTCCAGGAGTGATACAAAATGGAGCGCGGGTTCTGAGCCGAGGGCTGTTTCCCGGAGTCCGGCCATTGCCAATCACTCCCATTGGAATGACGGCAGCCGTGAGGTAAGGGAGGCGCTCCCTGGGTGAAGCCTGGCCAAGGAGTGGGAGGGGCGTCGTGTGTCCCGTGGGGCGCCCTCGGGGTGGAGACGACCAGCCTCTAACTAGTGGAGACGGTAAACCTGGCTTGGCTATTCAAAAAGGTTAAAGTATCTCCCAGGGACCCCAACCCAAATGCCAGCTTCTCCTTCTCAGGCCATCAGATTCTCCCGGCTTCTTTGCCAATAAGCAGATGAAGACAAATTAAGTCTTTTTATTCTAAGAAGGTGAGGAAAGGTGAGCAGAAGGAAATGGTGGGCAAGTTGTTCCTTAGATTCTAACTAGGCTAACAGGTCTAGACCCAGCCCTGTCACTTCCCACTCCTGTGACTTTGGGCGGATGTCCGACCTCTCTGGACCTTGGTCCCCTCATCCGTGAAACTCCTCTGCCTCTTGTGAGAGGTTACAGTGAAAATCAAATGTAAAATCGTGTGTGAAAAGTGCTTTGCTAAGTGCTCTATCAATAACAAGTGGCATCATTCTCCTGCTTCTGAGAATCAGGTCAGTTCCCACCTCACCTGAACGCTTCCTCAGGAATTTCTTTCCTCCATCCTTCTCATCTCCACTGCCAGCCCCGGATTAGGGGCCACCACTAGGACCCTCACATGTGCCAGTGTGGAAGCCTCCTCCCATTTTCTGTCTGCCCACCCATCAACCGCCGCCAGACTGAGTTGCTAAAATGTGCCTCCCCCGGTCTGCAGAATCACCTTCCATGCCTCCCACCACATCACCCTGACATCCCCCACTTCTCCTATCTCCTTCCAGCCAAATTTGTTCCCCAGATATGTCCAGTATTTGCTCATCTTATTCACTTTCCTCTGTGTAGATTTCACTCAACTTTCACTCAGAAGGCAGCACATCCTTCAAGACCCATCACAAAAATGATTCCTTCGCGAAACTTTTCTGAATGTGGCCTCTGAGCCAGCATCACGTGAATTTCTTTGAACCCATAAGTCCCATGCTTTGGTTGTGGCCCTTTGATGAGTAACCCTGTTTGGTAAATTTCTCTGTGTGTCCCCCTCTGTCCTTAGTGGTATGCTTGCTGAGGACGGGCTGGGTCTCACTCACTGAGATCACATGTTGCACAGTGCTGGGCCCAGGCTGCTTGCTTAGAAAAGACCTGCACACTCCATCCCTTCACAGCGTTGTCTCCTTGCTGTTTTCCTGCACTTCTGAATCGAGTTCGCACCTGAAGGCCATTTTGCTTTCATAGTGTTCCGTATCCCAAAGGAAACCGTCCCAGAAAGTCCATTTAATTGGGACCTGAGGAGATGCAAGTTCGAGCTCTCTCGTGTGCATCAGCCATCTGCAACTTCTCCACTCGCTTGTGTCTTTTGACTCTTCCTGCAAACTAACTTACTTTTGCTGGGACAGAAGTTGCTGAATCTTCAGGGCAGACTTCAGGTGTCTGAAACCTGATCAGGAGGCAAGTTGGGAGGAATTAGAATAGTACTAGAATTATAAAACCACTTATCATTTCTGTTAACCTGATGTGGTGATACTTTCCAAAAATATATGGGAAGGGTCTTTTTCTTGTACTTCTTTAGTATCTTTTTTCGTTATCCTTAGATCGATAATTCTTAAGTTCATAAAGGGTTAGCCTCTTATCAATGCCTTTGCCTCACATTTTGAGAGAGACATGTTCTGTTTTCCATTCTTTTCTTAAAATGGTTTCTTCCTCACCTCCTAATTTACCTTTTTGGTTGAGCAGACTTTGAGACTGTAGACTATTTCCACATGGAGGGACAATTATTTTCATTGGCAGATTCTAAGTATAGACTTCTGGTTTGTCGTCTCGAGAGTTTTTTCATTGCCTCCAGCATAGCTCTCGCTGTGGCTCCAGCCGTTCCTCGTGGAAGGACACAGAAGAGCCAGGAAGAGGGGTAAGGGGACCCGAGACTGGGTTGGCCTTCAGCAGGAACTGCCTCCTAATTTTATTTATTACCCTCATGGCATAAATTATTATAAACTTCACTGATTAGTACCCTCTAAAGGCATCATCTAAAATACTGAGTTTTTTTTTTTTTTTCCTGGTTAGAAGATAATAAGGCACTACACCAAAACAGTGAAGTTTTCTTTGTGGTTAAAGAGTTGCCTCTCGTTCAATCCGGTGAGCGCCTCCCTTTGGCTCCTTCCACAGTAAAAGACCACGAAACAGGTTTCAGGTCCTGTCAGGAGACAGAAACCACACTAGGTACTCGAATAGAGAGACTTTAATGTAAAGAACTGTTAACCAGGTAGAAAGTTATTAACCAGCTAACTGGAGGGTAAAAAGAGAACTCAGGGTGTCGTGAAGGGAGCAATTGCAGGAAGCAGCTACATCCCCTCAGCTGAGGGAGCAAAGGGAAGAGGTTGGAATGATTGCCCTGCGGAGCTGGAACTCAGGCCTCAGAGGGAAGGGCTGGGGGCTAGGATCCAGACCTCTGCGGAGGTACCACTCAACTGGGGCTGGAGTCTCTGAGCTCAGAGGAGGGGTCTGTGGGAGGAAAGGAACTGAGGGATCTCTGAGGAGGAGCGGGAGCCTTCGTGCTGGTGCCGGTGCCTCTAAGGGAATAGGAACAAGCTGGTTCTCCAGGTGGTGGAAGAACCTCGAACTGGATTCAGCAGCCCGTACTGGAATCAACTGCTGCTGCAAAGACGAAGAGGTGTTGCTGGGGGGATGCAGGAAGGAGCATGGCCCTTCTTCCACCCCCTTCCCAGTCTCTCTGTGACACCCGCTGTTGTCCAAGCCTTACGTGGAGCCAGGTGGGACAGCAGAAATGTGGCTTCCGCAGCCCAGCCTCAGCCCCAGCCCACAAAACACTATAGCAGGGAGGGTTTGGGGCTGAGTGGCATTCATGATGTGCCTTCATAATGGCACACCTTGTTCCATGTCTGTCCACTACAAAAGCGTGCAGAGTCTGAAGGTGACCTTCCTGAGCATCCTTGGAGTTTTGAGCAGAATCATTTGAGTAAAATGTACAACTCTGGCTTGTAGAAACTAGACAAGTTACCATTTGCATAAATAGAGATAAGCAGTAAAGAAAACCATTGTGCATTCACAGTACATTATCCAAATACCAATTCTGCATTTTCCACCTCAGTTTTAAGAGAAGTGAGGGAGAGGAGTGTTGCAAGCTCTGTAAGATCAGGGACCCTTGCTTATAATACCTTTGCCCCCTTTATATCCCAAATGCCTGGCAAATGGTAGGCTCAGAAGATGCTTTTGGAAGGAATGAATATGAACACAGCTACATAGGTAGTTACAGAAACAGTGTCTGTGTAAAACCCATTAAGAAGTGTTTGAGGAAAAAAATCTTGTTTTGCTCTTTCACTTTCATTGTAAGTTAAAATGTTTTTTGATGTGACCATATGTCAGTTGAACCTAAATTCAGCTAAGGTTAAAAGGAAAACAGTCCAGCGGAGAAGAGAACAACAGCTAAGGTTGTGTGCCAGACCACGTGGTGTTGACCAAGGGTTCAACATTTCAACATTTGTTCAACATTCATGGGGGCTGCTGCCCCCATCAGTTCAGCTGGGGCTAGAGGGAGGGCCGGAGAGTCATTAGCACCCGCTAAAGACCAATTTCCTACTCTGCTTTGTGTGACAGATTTTCTGTGTGAGTCTAAGCGACTTCTCCTTAAGTGAAAATATTTGTCTTTCGGGGATTTTTTTTCTTCCGCTGAGTGGCAAAGGCCATGTTTGTTTGTCTTAACTCCAAAACTGTTATTGACATAGATGAAGTGTTACTTTTATTAGCTGATCATTACACAGCTTGTGTTTGCTGGGTTCCTTTGCATATAATTATGATGTGAAATCTCCTTGTAAGAGTATCTGTCAATAGTGTAATTGACTTTACAGTGTTGACTTTTTACTCAATAACCTCAGAGACTGGCCCATTCTTAGACTTTAGGAACCTGCTTATTTTTAAATTTGCCTGGGCGTAGAGTCCTCAGGACACATTATCCTCAAAATAACTGCTCACACATCTTAAGGGCCTATGCCTGTGTGTTCTGCTGGTTTCCCGGTGAAATTCCGTGCAGAGAATACATTGAATGGAACAAACAATTATAGACCTGAAAGAACTGTTCCTGGCCTTCTTGGAAGTAGGAGCCCCAGGTTTCTTAATCATAGCTTTATGGGCTGTCTGCCAGGTAAGGGCCATAGCAATTCTGGATTCAGCCACCTTACTTTCAACTCTTAGGGATCTTTGGGACTCCAAGTGACCCTTCAGGTGTCAGAGAAGAATTAAATGTCCAGGGTTCACCAGAGGATTGAGAAAGAACTGATGGGAGAGGCGTCCTTCATATGGCAACATAGCCCAGAAATTGTGTGCATGAACCTGGGAACCAAGTTTCCTGAAACCATATCCTCTAACTATGTGACCTTGGCAAGTGCACCTGGTCTTCTCATGAGAAAACCAGCACCTGCCTCATGAGTTATTAGGGTTAAGACACAGTTATGTGCCTGGCACATAGGAAGCATTCTACAGGTGTTTGGTAAATAAATAGTTAGAAAAGCAAGCAACCCATTTGTTCATAAACGGGAAAAGGACTTGAATAGACTTTTCTTCAAAGAAGATGTATAAATGGTTATGTATCTCATGAAAAGATGCTCAGTGTCACTAATCATTAGGGAAATGCAAATCAAAACTACAGTGAGGTACCACCTCACACCCAATAGGATGGCTACTATCAGAAAAACAAACTAACAAGTATTGACAAGGATATGGAAAAATTGGAACCCTTGTGCACTATTTGTGGAATATAAAATGATGCAGCTGCTATGGAAAACAGTATGGCAATTACTCAAAAAAGCAAAAATAAAACTACCATATGATCCAGCAATTCTGCTTCTAGGTATATACCCAAAAGAATTGAAAGCAGGATCTCAAAGAGATATTTTTACATCTGTGTTCATAGCAGCAGTTTTCACAATAGCTAAAACATGGAAGCAACCCAAGTGTCCATCAAAAGATGAACAAATGAGCAAAATGTGGTATATACACACATTGGAATATTATTCAGCCTTAAAAAGGAAGGTGATGCTGACACATGCTACAATATGGATGAACCTTGAGGACATTATGTTAAGTGAAATAAACCAGTCACAAAAAACAAATACTATATGATTCCACTTATATAAGGTACTTAGAGTCGTCAAATTCATAGGGACATAAAGTAGAATGGGGGTTGCCAGGGGCTGAGGGGGAGGCGAGAATGGGGAGTTATTGTTTAATGGGTATATGGTTGAGTTTTACAAGATGAAGAGTTCTAGAGATGAATGTGATGATGGTAGCACATTATGAATGTATTTAGTACCACCTAACTGTACACCTAAAAATGGTTAAGATGGTAAGTTTTTTATGTTTGTATATTTTACCACAATTTTAAAAATTGGAAAAAAAATAAAATGAGTAATGTGGAGAGCCATGCGGGTTCATCCAGCCTGCTCCCCACAGAGCTTCCCAGGTCCCCTGTCGGAGCACCTGCAGCCTAGCTGCAAACCCCAGGAGAAGGCTTAGATTGAGCCGCTTATGCCACCTTCAGGACAGTGCACATTTGTGGCAAAAAGCCATTGGTTTTGAGAAGTGATGGCAATAGTCTGGACTACAAGTCTAAACCATGACATGTTATAAAATTATAAGAAAGTTCCATCTAATCACCATCTGTCTATTGTTAGACAGCCAGTTTTTTCAGAAGTGGGTGGCCAGGTCCTTCTTCCTAGTCTATCCGAGTCTGGAAGCTCCGCTGACACCTGTCCAGCATAGGTGACTCTGCTAGTGTTTCAGATACTAATGGCACAGCTTTCAGCATAACAGCAACATGCAACCAACATAGTGTGACAACCAACAGATGGACAGTGTGGTTCCCTGACCAGGAATTGAACCAGGCCACCATGGTGAGAGTGCTGAATCTTAACCACTAGACCACCCGGGCTGGCCACTCACCATCGTAAAGCTGCTTAATTTTACTTGGATCTCTAAGGACCTCAAGTGAGAACTCAATTCCCATGGAACATGAAGCAAATAGGGAATTAATGGTCTTGTTGTAACACAGAACATTAATACTTAAGATCCTGTCAATTAGTCTTCAGGAAAATCCATCTAGCAGCCTAAGATCTGCTCCTGGTCAACTGTCTTTGACTTTCCCCTTGTTTGTAACAAGAGTTTAGGAAGCTGGCAACTTACGGTATTAAGATAGGGTCCACTTATACATCTTGAGGAAAAATTGGCACTGATCTTTTTTTGTATCATGTTTTGCTTTGTTTTTAGAGACCAAGCACCTGTCGGCTTTTGTCTTTTGAAATCATGGTCTTTGAAGGCAGTTCTGAAACCCAGTATTAGATTGTGCTTTGTAGCAGGAGGGAGAGGAGAAAATACTGAAGGAATCAATTAAAGGGAAAAGGGGAAAAAAAATACCAGGAGGACAGAGCATGTGCTTGAGTTCCCACCTGAATCCCTTTCTCAGCTTTTGTCTTGGCTTGTGGCTCTTCTGGTCCAGATCTCGAAACAAGGACCAGTCAACTGACTGTGTGAAATTTGATCAACATTCTAGAGTTGCTTCTCGTATTTCAAATCAATGGCATTGAAATGCCATGTGAAAGTCTTGGTGGCTCTTTTTCCTTTGTATCTAAAAACCTCTGAATTGGTGATTCCAGCCTGTGCCACATGCAAAAGGACTCGTGGAAGAGAGTTTCAGGATCGTTCCTATTTTTGCTCCATGATCTAATGCAGAGGGGGTGTCACATCCATCTCAGTGGTTTAGGGGAACAATTTGCAGCTCACGGGAGAAAATTATGCACCCCTCACACCCTGGAGATGACCTTTGAGGCGGAACTCCTGGAGTTGTTGAACTCTCTGCTTCTCAGGAAGAGCTGACCAGCTGGAGCAGGCATTGTAGGGCCCTGGACCTACTATAATTATATATGCATATAATTACAAGACACTCATGATTCCACCACCCAACTTAAAAATGAAAACATTACTGATAACTTTGTCTTCCCTGAAAGGTAACCACGATTCCAAATTTTTTGTTTGTTTCCCTGCTTTTAAAATTATTTTTGATATCCATAAACAATATATTTAGTTTTGCTTGATTTTGAGTATTTTGTTTTGTTTTGGTTTGGTTTGTTTTTTTGAGGAAGATTATCCCTGAGCTAACATCCATGCCCATCTTCCTCTACTTTTTATATGTGGGATGCCTGCCACAGCATGGCTTGACAAGCGGTGTGTATGTCCGCACCCGGGATCCGAACTGGCGAACCCCTGGCCACCTAAGTGGAACATGTGAACTTAACCCCTGCACCACCAGGCCAGCCTCTGGTTTTGAGTTTTATGTAACTGGAACTATACTATATGTCTTCTCTTCTAACTTGCTTTTTTTTAATTAATTAAACTTTATTAAGTTTATTTGTTTTGCTGCATGTAGTTATAATTGAATCATTTTCTCAGCTGTATAATATTCCACTGTATGGCTGTGCTATAATCTTTTTAAAAAGTTACTTGAATCATTTATAGTTCTTTGCTATTACAAACAATGCTGCTATGGAAATTATTGCACGTGTCTTCAGTTTCATTTAAGATGCATATCCAGGTATGAAGTTATTGGTTGGTAGGGTATGTACATGCTCAACTTTACAAGGTAACATTAAATTGTTTCTTAAAGTGCTTGTATCCATTTATACTCCTACCAGCTGAGTATGATAGTTTCCATTCTTCTCCAGCTTCACAGACATTTGGAATTGTCATACTTTGTAATTTCAGCCAATCTGAATTGGCTGTGATGAATACGTGATATCTCATTGTACTTTAATTTGCATTTCCCTTGTTGCTAAAGATACTGCCATTTTTCATATATTGTATTGGCTGTTTGTGTGTTCTTTGATGGGTTGCCCGTTGAACATTTTGCTCATTTTTTTATTAGGTTCTTTCTCTTTTTCCTATCTTTGTAGAAGTTCTTTGTATATTCTGGATATTAATCCCTTATTGACTATATGTCAATAACTTTTCTAAGTTTGTGGATGGTCATTTCACTCTCCATAATAGTATCTTTTGATGAACAGAAGCTCTTAATTTTAATGCTTATGAATCATTTTTTATGAAATCTGGTGTCTTTTAAAAATCCCTACTCCAAAATTATGTAGTCTTCTATATAAAAGATTTTCAAAGCTTTTCCTTTCACATTTAAGTCTGTGATCCATCTGGAATTAATTATTTGTCTATTGATTTTTTCCAGCAACCTTGCTAAATAAACTGCCTTACTAATTCTAATAATTTATCTTGTGTAAATAATTGTGGGGTTTTTTTCCTTTCTAATTCTTATATCTTTTATTTTTCCTGTCCTGTTGCACAGTTCAGGACCTCTGAGTAAAAGTAATGATGGTAGACATCTTATGTTTTTTCCATTTTAAAAGGAGCTATATTATTGATTCACAACTGATACCGTGTTTTTATAGTTTTTTTAGGGTATATACTTTATCGTAACCCAAAAATTTCTTCTATTCCTAGTTTGCTACATTTTATTGTGAAAGTTTGTTGAATTTCATCAAAAAAATATTTGTCATTTAAGATAATTCTTAATTTTCTTTTATTGTTTTACTGTGGTGAATTACATTATGAATTTCCCAATTTTGAATGAAACCTGCATTTCTGAATATACTTGTTTATGATACATTATATTTTTTACATATTGCTAGATTTGATAAACTAATATTTTATGTATGAATTTTGCGTTTTTGTCCATGCCCCATGTTTGTCTAGTGCTATCTTTATCTAGTTTTAGTGTCAAGATTACATTATTCTCATAAAATGTCTTGAGGTGTATTCACTCTTAAATTCTCTGAAAGAGTTTATGTAAGATTGGAGTTATCTGCTGCTTAATGTTTGACGGAACCTGCTTGCAAAATAGTCTAGGGCTGGTGTTTTCTTTGTGGGATGACTTTTAGCTATTGATATAATTTTTTAATGATTATAGTATGACTTATTTTTTAGTTTTGAATTCATTTTGGTAACTGTAGGAGTTTGTCCATTTCACCTATGTTTTCAAATATATTGGCCTAAAGTTTATTTCATAATGTATCTGTCATCTTTTTAAATATCTTTGACAATTGTGTCCCCTTTTTACTCATTTCATTTTATCATCACTCTTTTTGCTTAATCTTGCCATAGTTTTGTTTTTTTTCTTGTATCTATTCTCTACTTCCTTGATTTCTACTATTTTCTTTATAATTCCCTTTCTCTCTTTGAATTTGTCCTCTTTTTCTTTGTATAGATTGGATACTTTTATTTTAAACCTTTTTCTATAAACATTTGAGGTTATAATTTCCCTCAAACTACCACTTGGTTGCATCCCATAAGTTTTGATACCTTTTATTTTCATTATTAACTGTTCAAGATATTTTCTGATTTCCATTTTTCTTTCTTTGACCCATAGGTATTTTTAGAAGTGTGTTTTTAAATTTTCAAACCTACAAGGAGACGGTTGTTTCTTATTTTCGTTTTTAGTTACCTCTTCAACATTGATTACTAACTACAATGTATTGTGGTCAGAGAATTGATCTGTAAGATACTGCTTCCTTGAAATTTGTGGAGACTTGCTTTGTGATCTGGTGTGTCAGTTTTTATGAATATTCTGTGTGTGCTTCAAAATAATATGCCTTCTCCATTTAGCACATGTTCTGTGTATGTCTGTTAGATCATGTCGTCTACATGCTAACATTTTTGTGTGTGTGAGAAAGGGGAGCTTGATCAATTGAGTACTAAGAATGATTTATTAAAACCTCCCATTACAATGTGGGTTTGACTGTTTCTCCTTGTAGGTCTTTCAGTTTGGGATGCATATATTTTGAGGCTATCTTACTGGAACTTTCTGTGTTTAGAACTGTCAAATCTTCCTAGTGAATTGTATCTTTATGAATGTTTAAAGACTATCTTTAGTAATGATTTTTGCCTTAAAAATTTATCTTACCTGGTTTTAATGTAGGTATGCCACTATGGCATGGAACATTTTCCATCCTTTTACTTTTAACCTTTCTTTGTCTTTATATTTTAGGTTTGTCTCTTGTAAACAACATAGGGCTTTTTTTTTTAATTTTTATTGAGTTAATGATAGGTTACAATCTTGAGAAATTTCAGTTGTACATTATTGTTTGTCAGTCGTGTTGTAGGTTCACCCTTCACCCTTTGTGCCCACCTCCCACCCCGCCTTTCCCCTGGTAGCCACTAATCTGTTCTCTTTGTCTACATTTTTAAATTCCTCATATGAGTGAAGTCATACAGAGATTGTCCTTCTCTATCTGGCTTATTTCACTTAACATAATTCTGTCAAGGTCCGTCCATGTTGTTGCAGATGGGATGATTTTGTTCTGTTTTATGGCTGAGTAGTATTCCATTGTATATATATATACCACATCTTCTTTATCCAATCATCTGTTGATGGGCACTTAGGTTGCTTCCATGTCTTGGCTATTGTAAATAATGCTGCAATAAACATTGGTGTGCATGGGACTTTTGGAATTGCTGACTTCAAGCTCTTTGGATAGATACCCAGTAGTGGGAGAGCTGGGTCGTATGGTAGTTCTATTTTTTATTTTTTGAGGAATCTCCATACTTAAACAGTATAGGGCTTTTTTTTTAATCCGTGTTAATGACTTTTACCTTTTAACGAAGATTTTTAGCCCATTTTTATTGACGTTTAGATTTATTTCTGCCATCTTATTTTGCAATTCTGTCTGTTGCACTTTTTCCAGATTCTTTTTCCTTTCTAGCATTATTTTAGAGATTTTATTTTTCCTTTTTCTCCCAAAGCCCCCAGTACGTAATTGTGTATTTTTAGTTGTGGGTCCTTCTAGTTGTGGCATGTGGGATGCTGCCTCAGCATGGCCTGATGAGCGGCGCCATGTCTGCGCCCAGGATCCAAACCGGCGAAACCCTGGGCCGCTGAAGCCGAGTGCACGAACTTACCCACTTGGCCACGGGCTGGCCCTCTAGCATTATTTTAAATTGATCAAGATTCTCCCACTCCTCCTTCCTTTTTCTTTTCATTTAATGGTTCGGAAGTTACATATTTTGTTTCTCTTCTTTTGGTGTTGATCCTAGAACTTTTAACATGAATATTTTAAAATGTTTCAAGTTAATCAATATCTTTAACCTCCTGATCAATACAAGGCCCGTGGAGTGCTTTAACTCCAGTTCTGTCTCCCAAATGACATGCTGCATTTGTCCTGTACTCTGGTTCTATTCAGTGTCTTTTTTCTTAAAGTCACTAAGTCGCTATTATCATTGTGTTGTTCAGTCAATACCTGATTACGTTTTCTTTGCTTATCATTTCTTGGCACATCTCTGACCTTCTTTTTCGGATCTTTTTTGTTTTTCCTAAAATACCTTCTTAAGAAGTTCCTGTAGTGAGTACCTGCTTTTAGTTAAAGCCCTGACTTTCTGTCTGAAAATGTGTTTTCTTTTGTCCTCACTCTAAGAAAATAGTGTTACAGGATGTCCAAGTCTAGGTTGCCAGTTTTTTCTTTCTCACTTTGAGAATATTGTTCCACTTTCATCTATTTCATCTGTTTTATCTCAATTGGTACTCCTCTTGAGATGATATGTTTTCTTTTTGCTACTTGTAAGTCTCCTTAGTTGTTTTTTTTTTTAATGCTCTACAGTTTGACTATGATGTGTCCAGATCTGAATTCCTTTTTATTTATCCTCCATGGTGTTTGTGGGCTTTCCGAATCTGAAGATTGGTACTTTTCATCAAAACTGGAAAAATTCATGGCCATTTTCTATTCAGCTATTAGATCTCCCCCATTTTCCCTTTTACCCTGGAACTCCAGTTACATTTATATTGGATCTTACTTTTTTCCTTATTGCCCAAAACTTTCTTCCATATTTTCCATCTCTTTGTCTCTCTCTCTGCTGCATTTGTATGTATCTTCAGCTCCATCTTCCAGTCCGCCAATTTTTTTTCTCCTATTCTTTCAGTGGCATTGAGTTTTTTAATTTCAGGGATTTTATTTTTCATCTGTAGAATTCTATTTGGTGCTTTTAAAAATCTGCCTGCTCAGTTTTAATAGTCTGTCCTTTCTAATATTTTTCAATTCCCCCTTTTATTTCTTTACACATACTTTACATTCTCTACCTAATTGTTTCAATATTTGCAGACTTTGCAGTTCAGATTCTGTACTTTTTTTCTGTTGTCCCTTGCTAATGGTGACTTAATTCTTATGCGTTTACTGATATTTTTATTATGAACCTATGTTACTTAAAATCTTCCCTGTGGGGGGGGGGGGGGGGGGATTCTTTGTGGCCTGTGTTTAAAGTACATTCTTCCAGAAAGAGTTTGTATTTTCTGCTGGTAGACACATTGGACATTTTAAATTTAGCTTGAGGACTTTTGGTCCACACAGTAGAGTTCTGGCCTCATACCCACAAGATAAAAACTCTCAGGGGAGGCTTTTCTTGCCTCCCATTCCATCTGGGCTGAGGTGAAGGCTGCCTTTTACCCCCACTGTCTGCCTGTGAGGGGCGCTTGGTTTCCCTAGGTCCCCATGGAGGATGCCTTCACTCAAGAGTCCTAGATTTTTTTTACACAGCATTTTTACATTTCTTCGTTCCTCGTGGCTTGTTAGCTGCGTGTTTGGTGCTTGTAGATTGTGAGCTTCTACTCAGAGATTTGCTTTTAAGACTTCTGCTGGGAGCCTGGGGGCCAGTACACCTGAGGCCGCTTTAACCCCCTTCAAGAGGCCGCAGTAACCATGGAGCTGCCAAAATCCATCTTCTCACCCACCCACCCCCGCTACCACCGTGAGTTTGGGCTCCTGTCCCAGTGCTGGTGTAGGCGTTTGCTCCATGGAAACTCTGGCTTTCTTGATTGCCTACTGATCACAATTCACATTTTGTTCCTTTATTTTTTAATGTTTTTGTCTGTGTATGTGAAGTTCTTTTGATACGTGTGTATCTATGTGGGTCTCTAAGATTCACCTTATTTTCTAGTGAACCCAGCAATATGTTTAAAATATGTTGCTGTCCTTTATCCAGGATCTTTTGTGCGATAGTTGGGAGAATGCGGTCCGGATGTCTTCTCAGCCACGCAGCTAGCAGGGGAAGCCTCGGGTCGCCTCTTCTCTTCCGCATCTTTCTGCCTGTGGTGGGTTCGGGCAGAAGCATGGCACTGGCTCCAGCTCTAGGACTGCCCCTACAGTCCCGCTAATTCCACCTGCTTCTTTTCACGCTTGGCGAAAGATTCGCGTTCTTAAGTAAATCCCTTGGGAGGACAACTTCATCCTAAATGATAGCCTCTAGATTTAAAGCCATTGGTTCCAGAGACAATTCTAGAGCACAGGTGAGGTGGAGGGACACGTGCTGATTATACTATAAAGGGACAAATAGTGAACCAGAAGAGAACATGGCAGAGCGGCCACATCTTCTCAGAAGCTCTACCTTAACTTGTTAGTTACAGGCATTGCTCAATCTTGGCCCGAACTAATGTAATTTCTCATCTTTTATGTTTGATATTTCCCATCTATTTGACGAGAGAATGAATACTAGATTTTTATTTGAATTAATAACACGTGGTTTTGTTGAGGCTTAGTGAAATCGGGTGACTTTAATTTACACTAACGTGATAATTGTGGGTATTGTTACATATAAATTCAGCTAAAACTGAAAAATTGCAGGCATTTCAGATGTATCACGTGTTCATTTTAGTGAATGAGTTTTGAGGAGGTGGTTAGAAATTTGCCTTCCAACGTGCTCCGGATGGCTGGTTTCTGCTTTTAAGCTTTTGGCGCCCTGTAATGACAACCCCTGCCTCAGGAGGTGTTTGACACCAAGTCATTGCAGCTGGCTTGCACCATCATGAACGACATTGCATCAAGTTATTAATAATTGAAGGAGCTTGTCCCTTCCTGCTGAGTCTGTGTGTAATTTATGGATTATGAGCCCATGCTAAAATCTCAGGGAAAGTTAATTTTATCAAGTGAGAGAGAGACATTTATGTTTTAATTCTAATTCTCTGAGGCTACTTCTGTGTACCTGTTTTCATCCAGAAATATTGTCAGTGGGTATATTGGTTTCCTGTCTTCAGCGCAGTAAATGTCCTTCCCAGGGGAGACAAGGAGGCATTTCAAATTCCTGTTTGAACCGTCTTTGAGAACTAGCTGGGCCACCTGGACCAGTCATGGGGTTCTCGGAGTTTCTGTTTATCTGTAAAACGATTGAGCTAGGCGAGTGTTCCAGGGTTTGAGTTATGGAATGACTGTTGGCAAGCAGTGTGATTCACGGCTGGGGAAGTCATCTTCCTTTCTGCTCTCTAATTCCTGCAAGCTCTTTAGGAAGAAAGTCTCAGCTTGGTTCTAGGGCGTGTTAGTACCTCTAAGACTTGCTTATCTTGTTTGGGGTCTCAGGCTCTAAACCTTCCTTCTGGTAACAGTATGGAGCTAAAATGTTACATCATTGCTTTCATTCTAGTGTATTTCTCCTACCCCAAACTTTTCATTTAAAAAATGTTTAAACCTATGGAAAGGAGAAAGGAAAAGCACAATGAGCACCACGTGCCTTTCGCCTAGATTCACTAAGAACTAACTTTTTGCAACACTTGCCTCATTTCTTACTCGTTTGCTCTGTGACTCTCTCCCTATATGTTCCCGGAAGGTGTCACATTCTGCTTAACTGTGATGGTGGAGTAAATCATAAACTCCATGTGATTAAAAAATGAGGATTCAGAACCGAATTGATTTTCTAAAAGCCAAACGTGGCCCAGTTTCCTCGTCCCAGTGTAGTTGGGTTCGCTCTGAAACTGTTGTGTGCGGGTTCAGTAGGCTAATTATTTTGGGTTTTACAGAAACAACGAAGACCAAGAGAACCATTACAAGGCTTTCATTTTCATTTGCTTTAATAACTAGCGATAGCTACGTATACAATTAATTACATTTAGCAAGTTTCGTATTTGGTAATACCTCAAAGTAATCTTTTCCTAGCCACATTTATGCACTCAAGACAAAGCCAAGAAACAGCGCGTCTGCAGAAAACAGATATCGTGGAGGCCATTCCCCAGGCTCGGGCCGTGTTTACGGGCAAGCCCGTGAGGAATTTCACTCTCAGGGCTCTTAGACTCACCTTATGCTGCGTTCCCATAAGCCTCCTGACCCAGAATAGAATGCAAAAACCAGACTGCTCAGGGCGAGCATGTCACAGCAGCAGGAAGCAGTGCAGAGCCATCTGACGGCAAGAGAAGAGACCGAGTCAGAATTCTCAAGCCCACTAGGAACCGTCCTCTCTGCTCTCGCGTCTTTTCATTGTATCATCACACTGCCACGTAAGGTAGATGAGGAGCCTGCTGAAGGTCACTAAAACAATGCTGGGACATGAACAAAAGCCTGTCTGTCTTGAAAGCCAGGGTCTTTCTATAAGGATTGGGGGGAGGTGGTAGAGATCTGGGATCACAGAGTGCAGGGCACAAGCTGGAGCCTGCAAGGACTTCCTTGTGCAAATGCACACGTTGTAATTGTTGGGGTTTAGCATGGTGATCTTGAGGCATCCAGCAAAGGCTGGATTGTGATTACGGTCCTCATGCATTTTGCTGGTGCACGTTACAGTGGGGATTCTCACCACCAGCTTAAATTTAGCAGAGCACCAACAGACCCTGGGACACCAGAAGGAGGGAGACCCCTTGGCTTCGCTCCCTGGCTTCACTCCCTGCTACACCATTTACACCAGCGACTCTCCTCCCCTTTCACTTGCTGTCTGGGCTGCAACCAGGGTCTTGCTGAGCCTCAAGACCCACAGGGGTGCAGGAGAGAAAGGGGAGGGCTCACAGCCCAATCTCATTGGTGGGCCCAATCTCATAGCCTTTCCATTGGTCTGTATCCTCTAGGAATGTCCTGTAAGGCAAGTTGGTGGAGACCCACAGTCATCTTCCCAAACTTCCTGCTCTTTGCCACACCATTCCATCTGCTCCTCTGTATGTCTGTTGTGTGTCTGCTTTGTGCACATATCGGTGACTGGGTCCTGTCTTGTGGAGCCAACACTCCACTGGGAAGCACAGACACTGAAGAAGTCGTCACACAGTTCGTGAAGATGATGGGAAGTGCTCCCTAAGGAGGGGATGTAGGAGTGCCTACAGTGGGGTTGTGTGGAAAGGAAAAGGGTGCTCCTGTTCCCCAGATCTCCTAGAAATCTCCAGTCAGGCAGATGAGCTTAGAGGAAATGGGGCTCGCGCGGAGCAATAGAACATCTCTCCTCGTTCCCAAAACCGTCGGCCCTCACGTCCACGTTCAGATGCCCTGTCTTCCACAGACCTTTCCTTGCCTCCCTGTGTCCCTCCAGCTATAAGTAACTCTTCCCTCCTGCAAGTGTTCATCTCTGATCGCTGCCCCTTCTGAACACCTGCTGTGTGCCAGGCACCGTCAGAATCACAGCTGCCGTCCGGACAGAACTGGTGCCCGACCCAAGGCATGTGTGGCCTAACCAGGGCTGAGCATCAGTCCTTGCTCTTATGCCAGGCGCTGGTCCAGACACCTGCAGGCATTCACTCACATCTTCAGCCCAACAACCCCGTGAAGGGGGTGTGGTTGCTGTTCCCACATAGCTGATGAAGAAGCACAAAGGAGGCCAGTTCGTTGCCCAGACTTAAAGAGCTGATAAAATAATCAGAAGTGTGATGAGTGCTCTTGGGTCGTGATGGGATCATATAGCAGGGAACGTAGTTACAGGGCAAAAAGGGAGAGTCGGTCTGCTGATGTTGCTGAGCACTCAAGCTGAAGAGTCAGACTGATTCTCATCCCAGTTCTGCTGCCAATTAGCTGTATGGCTTTAAGTAAATCACTAAACTTCTCCAGACCTCACTTCCAGCGTCTTTAAGAAAGGATGCTAATATCCGCCTTAAAGAGTTAAATGCAGTCATGTATCACACGGCACCTGGCAGGTGGTAAGTTTAGGAGATGGTAGCTTACTACTTTCTCATCGGTCATCTAACCATAACTTGTTTCTCTGCTTGACTGTAAGCATCTTTGTGAGCATGTGTATCTGATTCCACCTTAGATGCCTCCCCCAGGATCCTCCCTAAGCCCGTGCATTTATATTAGGTGTGAGGTGAATGTTCATCAAATGAATGAATAAGGGAGAGAGTGTGTGAGTGCCACGTGGTGGGTATCTCTTTTTGCTGAACACCGGATTTAGTCTCTGACAAGACTCCTAACGTAGCAGCATTAGAGGAGAGTGGGCTTTTTTCTCTGAAGTACCCAACCAGCATCGCCCAGCGGTGTTTATCTACTCCACAGTGTTAGTGGGTATGTGAAACCAAGCTCAGCTTGATTTTTATGGTTTAGTATAAGAGATTGCGTTTCCACCACTGTCACTTCAGAGTGTTGTTTTGACGTCTCAGCTGCACAAATTGAGTGAAAATGCCATCGATGGGAGATAAGCAGGGAAGACCGGTGTCAGGATTTAGGACCCTGTCTGCAAATCAGAGCCACCTGTTGCCCCACAGTTGGCAAATTTCTGGATTGAACGTCAGAGGATCTGATGTGTGAACGCAGGGGGGCTGCCACGTGTCTCGCCAGGGCGAGTTTAATCCATGTCCTCTCTTTGTCTCCTGCCCCTCCCCACTGTCCTCATCCTGCAGGAACGGCCTCACCAGCTGCCGGATGCGGACTGAGAGCGAGCCATCGTGCGGCTCCCCGGTGGTCAGCGGAGACCCCAAGGAGGATCACAACTATAGCAGTGCCAAATCCTCCACCGCCAGGAGCGCCTCCCCCGCCAGCGACTCAGTTTCTTCCTCCTCCGCCGACGACCACTACGAGTTTGCCCCCAAGGGGAGCCAGGAGGGCAGCGAGGGCAGCGAGGGGAGCTTCCAGAGCCACGAGAGCCACAGCGAGACGGAGGAGGACGACAGGAAACACAGCCCCAAGGAGGCCAAGGATGCGCTGGGGGACAGCGGCTACGCATCCCAGCACAAGAAGCGCCAGCACTTCGCCAAGGCAAGGAAGGTCCCCAGCGACACGCTGCCCCTCAAAAAGAGACGCACGGAGAAGCCCCCCGAGAGTGATGATGAGGAGATGAAAGAGGCCGCCGGGTCGCTCCTGCACTTGGCAGGGATCCGGTCCTGTTTGAATAACATCACCAATCGGACGGCAAAGGGGCAGAAAGAGCAAAAGGAAACCACAAAAAATTAAAAAACAAGTCACCGATTTGTTTTGAACTTATGGCCATTTGGTTTCAGCATGTCAGGAGATTTCTAATGATTTGTGGCAATATCAGCAATTTATTCTTCTTTTTTTTTTGGTTTGATTTTCTTTCTTTTCTTTCCTTTTTTTTTTTTAATTTGCCCCCCTCCTTTGTTTTGGACCCTTAAGAATTTTATTTTTAAAGGAGATTGAAGCCATAGGACTCATACTGACACTCAGCTGTTTTACAAAAGCTTTTCATTATCTGAAGATGTAACCGAAAAAGCCAAAATGACCATTTCTTCCTCCGGCTTGTCAGAAACACGTGGCTGAGTCCGCAGGGATGTCGACGATAATGCCTCGGGATACACACCCAGCACCCAGAAGGCACGTGTGCAAAGTAACCATCCATCAGGCCCAACCCTTAGGTTTAAAAGGTCAGGATGTCCACCCAGTTGGGTTCACTGAGTGAATATGCATAAGGCAATTGGCAAGAAGGGAGAACCCCTTGTCCTCGATAGGAGCCGGCCCAAGGTTGTGGCCCCTGGCATCCAACTGTGCCAGGAAAACCCTTGGCGTTGCCACGCAGCGTGCACAGGGGGGTGGTCTCCAGTCCTCTGTGCTTCTTAACCTGAAGCCTAGGAACATCTTCCAAGGTGGACACTCAACCGTTCATATACACCAGGTGTCAGTGACTAATGAGAAGAAACGGGGTCAATTTTTAGTGATGTTGCTAATCATTGAATTCTGTTCTGTATTAAATTAAGAGAATAATCCACAAGCCATAAGCCTGAAGGTTGGCCCTGCACGTGCGTGCGCGCACACACACACACACGAGAGAGAGAGAGTGAGAGAAAACTGTTACAGAAAACAAGCTATGTCTTCTTCACTGCCCAAATGAAAATCAAGTTCAAGAAATTGCAGTTAGCTGTTAAGGAAGGAAATAATGGTACACATCTTTTTCTGTCTGTCAAAACTATTTGATCCAAGTGAAAACAAAAACAAAATGCTACGGAACCTGCCATTAGTATTGCAGTGTATTTTTAAAAGATTATTAAAGGCACATTGATGGACAAAAAAAATTAAAACATGGCAAAAAAAGAAAAAAAAAATGTCAAACTCCTATACTGCCCTCGACATGGAGTTTGCAGTTAATGTCAGTCAGGATTCATCTTTGCGAAAATCAGTGATTTCCACATTCAGCCAGTGTAGCCAGCAGAAATTTCTGATCCACAATGCATGGATTCCTTTGAAAAAAGAAAAAAAGAGAAAAAAAATCACAAAAACACAAACTTTTTTTTATTCAAAAATAACAAAGTTCTTGTAAGGTAAATAATGTATTTAGCATGAAGCATGAATTATTTTCATATAAATATAGAAACTAGAGAAAAGGCTATGCCTCTAATTTTTAAGCCCTTAGGCTTAGAGATTCTTTTGGTTTTCTTTTTTCTTTTTTTCTTTCTTTAATTTTTTTTTTTTTGGATTTTTTTTCCGATTATTTTGTTTTGGTTTTTTGAAGCAGGTGTTTAAGGTTTAACCTTCTTCAGGGACAAATTCTGACTGTTGGGGAACTTATTCTGCAATATAAAAATATCTTCATGTTCTGGTAGGGCCTGGATGGTGGAGCTCTGTACTGCCTTGTCTGCACTTCAGCCCCCGACCCCCTCTGATTCTCTGTTGAAAGTGTGTCCTTTCTCTCTGTCTGTACATGTTTACCATGACGCAATAATTTGAGGGCAAACAGTAGTGAGTGTGTATGATAGAATCAGGAGAACTCTGGGAGGCTGACTTGAGAAAACCATTACCGTCATTTGGTTCTAGGAAAAAGGCAGTGACTAATTATGCAAATTCACCAGGAGAAGGGGAAACACGCTAATGGGCCTTATTGGATGAGGGTGTGAGTTAGGGTACACATGAAGGAGGAAGTGACACAGGTGTTGGAAGGACCAGCCCCAGACTTTTTCCTGTGATGGCACCTCACAGGAGGAAGGAGGGGCCGGCCATCCCTACCACCTCAGCACATGAACCAACCTGGAAGTGAGCCCACCTAGATTGTGAGAGCTGAATTTAGACAACCGGACGATGTCACGCAGACCAGAAACTCCTGTTATCTTTGCCTAAAATAAATTATTTGGGGAGATCCAAAGAGAAATCTGTAAAAGAATGTGATCTTCCACCCATGGAGGGGAATTTTAAAACACAAACAAAAACACCTGCTCCCTTGGCTCAGGATATGATGCTGAGGGAGAAGGAGGGAGTTGGGGTGAGGTTGATTTTTAGAAGTGGGACAGTTTGGGCCAATGTGAAACCCGTCTGCCAGCACCAAGGCACTGTGAGAACCTCCATCGACCGGGACAGTGGAAATTAACTGGTGCATGTCCCAAGCTTATCTTCCTCTGTGTTGCTGATGAGAGAACTTTAAAAAAAAACCTACACCTGTACAACAGGTGGGATTCATTACCTGAACCTGAATACTTCCAGCCTATCTGTTCAGGGTCTAGATGGGAATAATGTATTTTTGAAGTAGTCTGTTCCCTCCGTCTCCCCAAACATCTGACACCCCAAAAGCCATCCACAGCTGTGGAACCTGAGCTACACTATGCTTAGTGTCAGCTGACCAAGTCGAGAAGGCCCTCACCTCAGTTCCCCACTCTCACCCCACCCCCAAGATGAGCTTCAGACTTCCCTCCTGAAAGGCAGAGGTAAACATTCAGGACCGTTTCTGGCAGGGGACTTCTTCCAGTTAAAACCCCCACAGTGGGCTGTCTCCCCTCATTTCCTTTTTCTAAAGGAGCAAAGGCCTCTTTTAGAAAATAATAAAATGCAATGTGTGTGATTTACTTTTCTGATCTCTTTGAGAAATAGATAAATATCTTATAAAAGTGTGTTCTTAACTCCAGAACCACTCTTTTTGCATAAATACCTCATCGGGCAGCTTTCTAAGTGTTATTTTCCTGAGTCTCCCTCAGCACCTTTTAGGAGCCACTGGGAGTCTCATAGGGGAAACTTTAGTGAGGGTACTTTTTTCTATTTTTCTTCTGTTTTTGGAGGCATACACATTATGCATAACCAAAACAATGGCTCAATTGTGTTTAACTTTGTATCTTGATTGTTGAGAAAAAAAAAAAAGTATCAATGTGTATGTGGCCATTTGTAGTGAATTCATTGCGGAATGAGGCTGTCCATGTCTTTACCAAGCCAAGGGGCTGGAGGTACCCTCTTACTCCCTCCTCCAAGAGCAGTAGAGAATTTAAGCACAAGCCTATTTGTGAAAGAATATTTTGCTCAAGTGTAATTCACTTTAGTCTTGGAATTCCTTCCCAAACGTCAGGTGTTTCTTTTAGCTTCCAAACTAGCCTGTGTATTCATTAGTCTGACGGATCGCCTGAGCACCATTCAAGGGGTGTGGTATTTTTGCTTTCATTTCTCCTGCTAGGAGAAGTGGCATTTCATGTGTCATTCCAATATCTCACATACTCACATGGGGCAGGGGGGAGGGGAAACGGGGAACTATAGCAATATTTAAAGATGCTTTGGAAAACAACCGTGAACACATCAACGCCATAACATCTACCATTACTTGCTGTTGGCCCTTGGACACATTTAAGAGAAAGAGACGGTAGCTCTTTTTTCTTAAATGATAAACACATAGACAGTTATTTTTATGCTACTATAATTGTCTTATCTTTATCTAGTACTGCGTGGAAAGGGTTTGCATCATAGATTTTTCCCAGCCTTATAATATACCATAAGCTCCTACTTCCCTTCCCTCTCTCTAATCAGTATACTTTCAAGAGTTCTTTGGTAAAGCTCTCTCTGAAACGAAAATGAAACAAACCCACATTTAGATGGTGGTATGAGAAAACCATTGCCGTGACAACGGTGGCAGGTTTCAGTCTTGGGGCTGAGTTTTTAAGAAAGAATGTGTCAGAGGCCTTTCCCCAGAACTGATTTTTCTTGTAGAAGCATTTAGGGTGTCTGGCCTTTGCTGGGCATAGCGGTTACCATCACGGGGCATTCCGGAGGAAGCCATTGCACTGAATGGCTTTGTGTCTGACGGACAGCTTCAGGCTGTGGGCTCTCTTAGATCAAAAACCGTGCAGATGGCTTTTGTGCCCAGTTCAGTCTTGGGACACCAGGACTGCTCAGCGCCACGTGCCACCGATCACGTTTCAAATACCCCACACCGCGTGTGTGGGCCCTTAGCTTCTCATTGAAGGGCTCTCAGAGAAGGAATCAGAGTTACGTACAGGTGACCCCCATGGGAGGCTTTCCATATGGGATTGGATTAAATTCAATGTGACTTCTCTTTCCCTTTAAACTTGATTCAGGTTGGGACTCATTTCTTTCTGGTGGATCACAGCTGCCCAGATGTTGCAATTTATTTTTATGTTTCTGTAGAGAAGTATTTTTCTTTCATCTTCAGGATTTTTGCCACCAAAAGAACACATTTGAACTCTGTGTCCCCTCTTGATTGTGACTTACCAGTGTTGACAGTTAAATCCTTAGTGTCGTAGGTCCCAGCCCTCCAATACTATATCAAACACTGTTATGCACATAATGCAGCACTGTGATCTAATTTAAATAATACTTTTTTATTATTTATACTACTATATATAATATACATCAACACTTTTGCTATATAACCTAAGTGATAACCCTCTTTTAGTTACCTGCCAAACTCGGGACTTTGGTTTATATTGCAGTTAACACAGTTACAAACTTGTAATGGTGTCTTTTTCTTTGTAACGGAATGTGTAAATCAAAGTATATACTTTGTGTGGTGTTCCTGTTTCTGGAGTTTCATGAGGATTTACACACGGCATTCAGTGTTCTGTATAGACCCGCCTACCTTTGTGAATCATCTGTTGACCCCTTCTTCCTTTGAGAGAGCACCAGCCGTGGTGGTTCACTCCTTGTTTTTTCTCTCTCCTACTGGTTATCCTTGAATTAAGCACAGACTCATCAGCTCGGTTGCTTTATCATGAATAATGCGTGTGACCTTGCGATTCTTCCACAGTTCAGCAAACAAGTGCTAGCTTCACTGACCAAAAATTAAGGAAGGAAAATATGATTTTTTTAAAACGATCCATCTTTTAACGGCCGAAACCGATGTGTCTATGGTGCTGTATCTTGCTGTCTGTCGTACTTTGAAAATCAGACCTAGGTGAAAGATCACTTCTGGCTTACTGTGATACGTTCACAAGTACCCTTCCTGTTCGTTTTGTTAGTGTTGAAATCAAGACTATTTATTTGGGATATATACAACAGTGTTTTCCGCTGTATTTCATTTGCAAAAGTTGAGAACAGCCTTCCCTACCTTTTGCAAATAATTGATATTCCATATTGGATTCTCAAAGACTTCGATATGGTGAACTTATCAAACCTAGAAATTGTATTTCATCCTTTCATGACTGTGGCCTGAGTTCCTCAACCCCTCCCCCCCTTTTTAGGTGAAACTTAGCACAATTTCAGTTATTTAAACATTAAGCATTTCTTGAGTATGTGTGTTGAGGCCATCAAAGCTCATAGCTGATTCAGTAACCAGTTTCATGCTGTGTCATTCACACTCACTACTTACACTGCCATGGTGAAAATGTGGAGGAAAAAAGTATCCGTGTGTGTCTGGGAAGCATTATACACTTGTACATTTTTTTATACTCTGATTCTGTAACATTTCTGAGTTCTGTTTCTGTTTTACAGAAAAAAAAAAGTGATAAAGCAATCAGAAGATCAAGAGGTTTACTATCGATGCTTGGGGTCATCTGACCTTTGCTGGCCAATATATCTACATGGCCAAATTAATTCACTAGAGTAATAATTTTTCAAAAGCCAATTTTTTTTCTGTATTTTCTGTATGAAACTGCCAATATCATGAATAGAAAGGGAGAACCATAAAGGAGAAAGAAAGTGACGTGCAGTTGCGTTTGTGTTACCTAGAGGAGCAGTGTGGAGGCAGGCGCGATCAGCCCAGCTGTAGGGACCTGATGGTGTTGCTTTGGAGGGATCCATACTTGCATTTTGCATTCTTCATATGTAATCATATTGCCAAAGACAAAACTATTTCATCATTTATTGTAAATAACACTTTCCCCCAGACCTACCATAACGTTTCTGTGATGTATTGTCTTCCAGTTGCAATAAAAATTACTGAGTTGCATCAATTGAAGAAAAATGCCGCATTGTCTTGTGTGCACTGCGTCTCCATATGCAAATACTGAGCAGTAAAATCGTTTCTATTTCTTATCTGCGCTAGGTTGTGTGTTCCGTTTTTTACAGTCTGGTTTTAGGATCTCAGCTGCACTTAGTGTACCCATCCTCTTGCATGCTTCCCTTTTGGTGGAAAGTGACACACTTTTCTGCAAATACACAAGTGCACAGGCAGAGGCTGGGCTCCCGTGTGGATCTCAGGGGAATTCCAGCTCTGGTCTAACAAGCTGTTGGACAGCAAGCCTCCCATCACAGGCCTTGGGGCTTGTGGCTACGACGGACTGTGCCTTTCATTTGAAGTTGACAAACAATAAACCAAAATTGTACTTTAGACTGGAGCCTGCAGCCCTGTCCCAGGTCCTAAGGGTTTCTCATGATGACTTTCCTAACCCTGAGACTTTCATCTTCCAGGATTTCATCCAGCACCACTCATATAGTCACTTGCCACCACACATGCCACCCAAAGGCCAACAAGGAGCTGGATGGGAGAGAGGGGTAGTTGAGACAAGTAATAGATCTCAGGGCACCAGTCGCTGTGCCGGAGGAGCAGAAAGATGACATTCTCCCAGAGCTTTTCTGGTTCCTTTTGTGATGATTTTGTTTCAGTGATTGTACATCCATAGAGCTCACCACCAGCAGCAGCGACCCCAGTAGAGCTGGCCTCGGCCACCACCCTTTTGCCAGGCCCCCAAATCCACAGTTGTCTTCTAGGTGCCCAGGCTGTACCTCCTGTGGTCAAGGTGTTACTGTAAGGCCAGGAGGCCCACCTATTCAAACAGCTCACTGGAATAAATTCCTCCCCACAAGGCTTCAAGGATTGGTCACCCCATGACCCCATGCATTTGCCGGCACTGCTGCCGTCTCCATTTCCACTGTTCGCATCACCATCAAAGCTATGGTGTGTCCCCCCAGATGATAAATCTTCAGTATTTGAGGAGAAATGATTGAGAAGAGGGGCAGAAGGTCATCTGGGTCAAACGAATCAGGTAGTTGAACAAGTTGGGTAATGCTTAAGCCCAAATAAAAGGTGTGGCCACCATAAAAAGCCCATGTCAAACGTTTTCCATAAGTGATTCTCAAGGTGACTAGAGAGGAGTCACCCAGTTAGATTGAGTGTCAGAATATTTGGGGGAACTCTGGTCAAAATGATATCACCTCCAAAATTCTGATCTGATCTCCAGGGGACATTGACCATCCCATAGAAGAGGGAAACAATCTCGTAGTTGCTTGTTAGCTTCAGTGAAGACCCCAGTGGAGGACCTCTAGTCTACAATGTGGTTTAAGTGGGAAAAGAGATAGAGGAAAAAGATAGAATTGAAATAACACCATGACAATAGAAAAAACTGCCACCAATGTGAAGTTCATCGTATTAGGTATTACACAAGATTTTTAATGATTCATATGCTACCCTCGTGAGGCGGTTCACTTTTTAATTCAAGAAGCATTCGTTTAGCAGCAACTTCATCCCAGTGATTGCTGGGTAACAGTGACAAGCGGAGCCAGTCTTGAAGGGATTTGAAGGCTAATGGAAGAACGCAGAGCTTCTGTGGAAGGTGTATGCTCAGGTACTTACACAGCATGCCCCAGGGGTTGGTGGCAGTCTTTCTAGAGCAGAGCTTCCTAAGGGTTAAGCAGTGGCAATCTTGTTGAAATAAGTGCAGAGTCTTGCCAGGTGACTGGTTTGACAGGACAGCACTCAGAGTATCTGGCTGCTTCTGTGTGTTGGAACAGCTTTACTTCCTTACATACCTCCCCTATTTGGGTTCTCTGCCCTCATCAAAATGATACCACAGCCGCCCCTTCTTCCCTCTCAATTCACACGCCACTTCTTTCCCTGAGAAGTAAACGAAGGCATGACCACTGTCTTCATTTTATTAAAAACAGCTTGGTAAATAAATAAATGCAAAGAAAGAAGAAATCAAAGGTACTAAGTGACTTTCTTTCATTTCTGCCATGGCTTTAATCGCAGCATTTGTGATTCTGTGCTGTCTCTTTGGCTGAAGAACTGTAGGTCTAATGGTCTGTGTTCCTTGGGGCCAAACTACAAGATTCTGGCCTCTGCCTTGAACATGTAATTATTGGCCGCAAAGATGCCTCATTTGCATATTTAAGTAATATGCGAGCTTTCCTCTAATTTTGGGTAATCTGGATGTGGGCTCTCCCTGCATTTTTGTAATTCTTCCTGGACAGTTCAAAATGGATTATTTCCAAAAAAGATGAAAGTTGTATGAATCCTCAGAGCAGTGAAATTCTCCCGAGGCTCTTGAGCGACCAGGAAGGGCCTTTTCTGTGTTGACGCTGAGATGGTGGGATGGGTGAAGGCGAGGGGGCCCCGCCCTTGACCAGTTCTCCTCCTCTTGACTGCTCTGCTTGATGGAAGTGTTCTGAACGAAGAAGTCACCATCCTTCTAGAAAGTTCTGAACAGATGAGGGCAATTTCAGAGGGAGCCTGGCATGATTAGGAGGCTTGTGTCTATGACCTAAATGCTTGTGTCTGTCACCCTGTTTCTCAGACCCCCTAGGAATTAAACAGTTCTACGTATGCTCAAACATGTGTGTTTTGACCATTTTTTCTTTGTTTGGGATACAAAACCAGGGCTTCAGGAACTGGGTAAGGACAGTTTTAAAAAAGACGCAAATATAAGTGAATAAGTCAGTTTATTAAATGTTCGCCCGTTCCCTTTGTTTTGTGTGAACAAACTGTACCAGAACAGTGCATTTAAATAATGCTCATAGTGGTAGCATCTTGATTTGCAATCATTCGTGGGCATTTTTGGACAAAGTATCCTAGTGACTTGAGAACTGTTTTAAGTTACTCCATAATAAAGTACTTATGGAGCATATGGCTAAATCTCCCTCAAAATACAGCAATTTATTTGAGAGGGATAAAGGAATTCCATTTTTTCTCATCTGTTACTCATTTCAAGACTGATTTCTAAAAATATATAATGTGGAAGAAGTGCAATATGAGGGGGAGTCTGACACCAAGACAATGGCTAATTCCTTAGTCCCTCTGGGATACAATTTCTTCACTGAATGGGTCCATTCTTTTCAGGTCATAAAACTAGAACGCGTGTTAGAGACCATTGAGTCCAAACTCCCCATTTTACAGACCCAGCAACTGAGGCACTGAAAAGTTAAGGGATTTGCCCAGGATGGCACAGCTGGCTAGTGGCAGAGCTGGGCATAAAAAGAGGACATTTTCCTTCTTATCTTTTGTCACATCCATTAATTTGTATGTAATTATAATCATCACATCTATAGAATTCATAGCTGGCAACACCCAACACGTACTACACACTTAACGTTGTGTCAATGCATTTTCCATATGGCTATAGTGAAGATTACTATTTTTTTAAGTGATATATAACATTGTTTTGAGTGAGTGACCTGTCATCTTCAACTGTTAGCTTGTTTCTCCTTGTTTAAATTGCTTACAGTTTCTATTGTAAGTAATACCAAAATGAACATCTTCAGGCATGTGGCTATTGGCATATTTTCAACTTGTCTCTTGGTTAGATAGCCTGTTGGGCTATTGGAACAAAAGCATTATCTATGTTACAGCTCTAAACAAACAGGCTTTCCAAAAGGCATCAGTGCCAATAGCAATGAACGAAAACCCCCATTTTCTTGCACCCTTACCTGTACTGCAATTTATTTTTCTCTTTAATTTTTGCTACCGGACAAAACTAGTACTTTATTGCTGTTTGAATGTTTATTCAATTACTAGCAAAGTCACATTATTTTCCCTAATTTACTGGCCATTTATTTTCTCTTTTCGGAATCATCTGTAACTGACTCTCCGAAAGTTCGAAAGAGAAGGAAATCAGATCCGTCGACTCCTCTCTACAAAGTTCCTGATTAGCCATTAAATGGTGCCAGGATGACCAAACACATCCCCTGACCTCAAGTGTCTTTTCATCGCAGACATTTGTGCTTTTGTATTGAGACAAACTCCTACTCCCTAAAACGTTTACCTGAAGGTCCTTGGACTAGCCTGGAAAGCCACAAAAATGCAAACCTAAGTCATCTTGCACATAGCAACCAATTATATGTTTGAAAACAGGAATAATTTCCTCCCTAAGTCTTTTGCAGAAGAAATGTTCCAAGTTCTGTCTATTCTTTCTCTCTCCTGGATATGTTCCAATTTGTGGTTGGAACTGAGAGCTGAAAACAGAACTCCAGGTACAGCCTGATGATGAGAAACTATCACTTCCTCCATTCTAGATCCTCTTTCTATTAACGTAACTGGAGACTGAGTTCATTTTTTGTAGAAGACTGATCACATCGTTAATTCACATGGAACTTGATGTTAACCAAAACAGCGAAGTCCAGCTGTTGGTGTGCTTTTCCAGATGTTCATTTTGGATCTCAGTGCAGGACTTTACATTTATCTCTATTAAATGTCACCTCCTTAGATTTGGTCCATTGTTCAAGGCCAGTTGGGATGAGCAGTGGGGTGGGGTGTGAGGGTCCTGATTTTGTCATCCAAAACACTTGCTTTCCCTGCAGGTATCATTCGATCACAAATTTGAAAATATCTTTTGTACATCAATTAGAACAAAGCTTGGAGCCATGAAGCCTGGTTCTGGAGATCCCTGGGGAGGTCAACTTTCATTTCAATCAGCGCGCCCTTTGAGAGTAATAATGCAACTAGTGGTCCGTGCGCCTGACTTTATGAAGATATAGCCTGTATTTCTTCATCCAGTCAAAAGTTTGTCAAATACATTCTTGATCTCTGGGTATCAGTCTATAGTCTTCCTTTACAAAAAGGAAATAAAAGCCATACTCGATGCTGATCTGAATTATGCAAATTTGTAATAAGGCAATGGAAAAGGATAAAATTTCACTTAATGTACAAAACTTGAAATAATGGAAATCCTACTTTATTCCTCTGGGGGAATTAGTCTTGATTTATGCATGTATTAAATTACATGAGGTCTTAAGAATCACGTGCCTTATATAAAAAGCAACCACAATTTATTCATCCATTCCTTCCTTCATTCATTCACTTACTATATCTTAGTGAACCCAAGCTGGCTTCCTTGCAGAGAGCTTACAAACCGTTCTTGTAATAATCCTTTCCAAGGCGACACTGAGGCTGTAAATCTACGGTTTGCACACAGTCTTCTTTTTACAATCAGGAAGTTTCAGCATAATGTTTACTGGTATTTCGTCACTCTGTACAAGCCAGTTTAGAGGGCTGCCATATCTAGCATGTAGTTAGCTTCTAAATATAGTCAAATGCATTTAAAATAATGGGCTTTTAAAAAGATTCAAAAGTTCAGTTTGGTAACTTCTGGCATCTATTTATTTTTAGATACTTGACACTACACAGCATGTCATACATATTTAAGCATCCAAAACTTTAGTGGTCTGAAGAGGCTAGCCAAAAACATGAAAGGATAGAGAGGAAATTAAAGAAGAAATAGATTAATATGGTTTTAAAATAGATTCTCTCCTTTGTACTCATAGTCAACCCACACTTGTTTTTCAGCAACTACTATGTGCCAATCCTGATGGGTGCTGGGGACACAGATGAAAAGACACCTTCCTTCAGGTGTGATCACCTCCAAAAATCCAGCTGTGGTGATTAATGGGTATATCCTGGCAGCTGCTAGATTGCTCCCCAGACTTCTCAGTAGTGGGTGGTCTATTCTAGACAGAAACATACTGGTTGCAAAGATCCATACAGCCTTTGTCCCCCTCTCCATCCCGTCTCTCCTCTTCTCCCCTCTGTCAGCTGGTGAAGAGTCAGGTAAGAGCCTGTTTACCATCTGTAGACATGGCCATCCCTCCCGTGGGTGAATAATTTCTTACTGAACTAATCTTTGCTACTGGTTACCAGCTCTGCGATAAAAATCATTTTGGATGTTTCCTTCTCTTCTGCACAATGCTTGAAGTTCTTGACTCATAGACAAGCATTCATCTCCTAGCCCTACCCACCTCCCTGCTTTTTCTCCCCACCGCCTAGCCTTCATCACTCCCTTCTCAAAATTGCTCTAAGAGCAAAAGATTGGAGAAGCCAAGGGATGCAGTCTGCTCTTGTTTTATTTGAATAACTCTCCCGCCACCAGTATGGGCTAACAAGGGTGTGCAGAAAGATGCGTGAAGCATTCAGTTGATTATCAGTCTAGTCGTTTCCCCTAGACTCTTATTCACAGAACATGAACCCAGAGACCTAAGAAGGTTCATCATGTTCAGCCTCCTGCCCATAGGTGGACCATGGCAGCAAACTCCACTCTGAGCTCAGAGGCAACCTGCTTGTGCATGCTGATTGTCATGGGGTCTGGTCACACAATACAGCAGCCATGACTCTTTGATGTTTAATCCTTGCTACTAGACCATTTCTTTTAGACTGAAAATTTCACCTAATCCATCAGACCCATTAGCAGGGAAATTACTCAATATTTTTTCATCTTTATTGGCAATAACTAATCCCTTGGGAATTAAAAGTCAATTGACAATTAAGAAAATTCAGAAGGAGGGATCTTCACAGCGGAGTTAACTTTCCTACCCTGCGAAGGGTGAAGTGCTTCCGTAGATGAAGGACTTGTAATTTAATAGTGACGTGAACACGCTGTGCATGAAATTGCTCTTTGGTGTTTACAAGGTGCTATCAGGAACTCAACCTGATCGTCCCAAACTCACCTCTCTAAGAACCCCCAAGTCATCCTGAACCTCTCCTGCTCTGTCAGCTCCTCGTGGAATCCAGCACCCGATTTGCTCAGTTCTACCTCAAACCCACCTTTGGTTGTTGCTTGTCTTCCGCTTCTGCAACCGCCCTCCTGGTCACGCCCCATTGCCTCTTGTCTGGATGTCAGCCAAAGCTGCTGGCCTTCCCCGATCACACGTTCCCCCACAGAGGCACGAGAATTACCTTTACAAATCACCTCTGATTGTGTCATCTGCTCAAAATCTTCACACCTGACCACGTCGCCTGCAGGATAATGGCCAGGTTCCACACCGTGGCCCTTTGAAATGAACTCCAGCCCCATTTTCAGCTTTATCTTGGGCCCCTCAACCCACCTGGACTGTGGCCACCCTCCATGACTCCAGTCTCTGCACCTCTCAGGCTTTCCCTGGCTTGGGGCTTCTTCACATTCTTTGTCTCTCCCTGGAATGCTGTCCCACTCATGAAAAAATCCCTGTCAATCCTTTAAGGCCCAAGTCAAATTGTTCTCTCACCACGTCCCTGTAGCACCAGAGTCCTGCCTGTGTGGTGGCTCTAGTCACAGGCAATCAGGATTCTTAGCCTACTTGTTGCCTCTCTCGCTGGACGGGAGCTTCTTGGCTGCAGGCAGCGCGGGATCTTGTTCTACGCTGCATCCCCAGCGCAGTGGCTGCCACTTGGATACTTACCCCCTTTTTATTTGATTCAGTGTTATCCCATTTTCTCTACTAGACTTTTCCAATATCCTGCTGTTCTCAGAAGAACTTACAGGTTGGTAAGTTCATTTGGCACATTCTATTCAAGGGAAGTACGGACCCAGAATAGGAGCAACTTCTCCCACCTTGAGACCTCCAGAATGACTGGTTGGTCTTATTTGCTGGTCCACGATTATCCGCACAGTATTTAAAATAAAAAGCTAAACTCTGTCATTTTATTTTGTCACATGATGTGTAAGGAAACTGAGAACTCACTGACACTCGGCCAGTTTATTTTGTGAGAATATTTTACTTGGTGAAGCAGGAAACCAAGTTCTGATTCCGTCTCTACCAGCTTCGGGAAAGCCGCTTACCTCGTCTAGGGCGGCCTCGTTCCTCAGTTCTGAAGGCTGGTTCGTGAATCAGCACCAGCACCTGATGAAGTTCTTGGTCGTTGGCAAGATGAGAATAGTTGAATGATGTAGGGAATTTTTCAAAGAATTCAAATTATTCCATTCAGAAGACTATCCTTTAATCTAAGATTACATCCCTCCCTTTTCTATTGGTGTTTAAATGCCCTGTCTTCTATAAAATTATGGTGATTGTAGATGGAGGTGTTGGTTTATTTTTAATGTCCACAGTTGGCTAAACAGAGAGTTGGCAATGATATGTCAGTCTACCCAAATTTGCCTTTGATTCTGAGCCAGTGCTCTATCTCTGTCTCTTTTCCACAAGAAAGTTGCCTAATATTCGTCTTTAGTCAAACTGTGAAGCAAACGTGAAGTGAATCTTCGGGAAGTAGTTCTGTGAGAAAACATTGGGTTTTGCAGTCGGTGAATTAATTCAGGGACCCAAAACAGGTGTTGTGTCGTTATCAAACCCGAAATTGGGATGAGATGTGTTCTTGGTCCCAGATCTGAAAATTAGATCACCAAGCTACCCCTTCTCTCCCACAGGTCCCCTAAGACCTCCAAAACATGGAGCCTTCGGGCCCCATCTCCATCAATCTGCATGAATTTAAAAAGACTCATTTATTCATTCAACAGACACATATTGAGCATGGACTCAAAGGCCTAATGTGTGCTAGGCCCTGGGCCTACAGAATGCCTAAGAGAGGACGCATGCCCGTGAGAGGCTTGTAAGCCAGTGTGATGCCACAGCACAGTCAGATGGAATTTCCAAACGGGAAGCCATCTATTCTGATTGCACCACATGTCCTCAGGTGGGATCCTGGGGTACAGAGAGGGAACAGTGAGCCCTTTCCCAGGGAGCTTCCGTCCTCACATTTGACTCTACTTCCTACACCGTCTCTTAGACCCAGCCTCCTTGTTCAACGTGCACACCCACATGGATAGGGCACAAGCACCCCCAACTCAACACAACAAAACTAGCACTGTTGGCAGAGATCTCTAGTTACCCATCCAGTGTCCATTCACCCTTCCTCTCTTACCAGCAGAACCCTGATTTCATTGGGAGTGGCAATATGCCCATCTGAAAGACGACCTTCTCCAGCATCCCTTGCAGATAAATGTTAGTGGGATGTTAAGGGAAGTTGTTGGGTCAGGAGTGTTGAGTGGGGCTTTCTGGAAAGGTCTTCAAAAGAGGACTAACACATCTCTTGCTATAACTGATCCTCCTCCCCATCTCCCTTCCTACAATGTAAAATTCTAATGTGAAAGCTGGAATTCCAATGTGATAGCTGGAGAACAGAGGCCATTTTGTGGCCATAAGGCAACACTGAGATGACCTTGAAAATGAAAACCAGGTGCTAAACATGGTGGAGAAGAAAGTAAGGAGCCTGGCACAAACAACAATGACACCATGGGACTACCATATCAGCCCTGTACTCCTGACCTCCAGACTTCTTCTACATGAGAGAAGAATAAGCCTCAATCTTCTTTAAACCATTATTATTTCAGATCTGTTACTTCCAGTCAAACACAATTCTGAAATGATGCAGGATTCACCATTATTTACCGCCCAACTCTCCTCCTGACTCCTGCCCAAATCAGTTCTTCTTTCTGGATTCCTTATTTTGTTCACATCTCTACACTCCTTCCGGCCACCCAAGGCAGTAACTCAGGGGTTGGCAAACTACAGCCCACAGACCAACTCCGGCCTCCATCTATTTTTGTCAATGAAGTTTGGGGGGCACAGCCATCCTTATTCCTTCATATATTGTCTATGGCTGCTTTTGCACCAGAGCAGCAGAGTTGAGTATTTGAGACAGAGACCATGTGGCTTACAAAGTCTAAATATTTACTATCCGGCCTTTTATGGAAAAAGTTTGCTGACCCGTGCATGACCCTAAAATCATCCACAATTTCTTTTAGCCCTCACCCCCCATGTTGTGTCAATGAGCCTTTCAACTCTACCTCTTAGGCGTCTCTGGGTTCCATCCCCACCACAGTAGTAACTTCTGTACAGACCTTCATTATTGTTCTTTCAGATTCTTAAAGTTCTAGAACTTGTACTAATTGCTTCCCCTTCCTCCATTTGTATCACATTCAAGCCCAACCACTCAAAGAACTGGCTGCACAGGTGGGGAAGAGCTGGGAAGCCAAGCATAGGAGACAGTAAGGCCGCCCAGAGATGAGCCAGAGAAGAAAGCCCTCAGCACCTCTGAGGCTAGAGGGACTGATCGGGGAGGCAGAGTTATTAGGAAGTGCGGCTACACAGGCCTGTCCAGCGGGGACTAGAGTCATGGAGGCATCAAAGCCATCGACAGACACCACCTGGGGCAGAGAAGTTTAGAAGAAATGCCTTTCCTCCTTCCACCTTCTAATGATCCATGATCACTTCCCATTGGACAAACCCAGAGGGAAGCCAGCTGATGTGAAAGCAGGGAACACAGCCTCCGGGGTCAGCCCCACTGCAAGGCCAAGCTGAGCCAAGGAAGGTCACGGAATGAAACTGGAGGCCCCAGGCCAGCGCGCTGGCCGTGCCCCTCTCTTGTCCATCCTACAAGCAGGGTGTCCGTTCCAGTAACCCACCTGACCCTTCACCCTGCCTAAAATCCTCCCATGCACCCTACGTTCTGGCTAAGGTTGTGATTCCTCAGCATGGCACAGGAGCCCTTCATGCCTGGCCACTACCAGCCCCCAGCCTGGACTCCCACCCCCTCCCAGGCCCGCTATGAGCTCCAGCTGCTTGGTAAGTTGCAGTTTCTACGATGTCCCCTGGTATCCCCTGTCCCTTTGCATGGACAGTCCTCTCAGCCTTTCTGGAATGTCATCTCATCCTGCAAAGCTCAGTCCCCAAGTCTTCCTCTCTGTGTTCAACTTATATACTCCCTGCTACTGAGGTACTTCCACTTAAAATTCCTGTATTCTAGCACTTACCCTGTCTCCTTGTAGATATTGGCTTCCCAGTCTGTCTGTACCACGTTCTCCTAAAGGCAGGGCTTTCGTCTGTGCATTTCTTTCTCCTCAAGGCCTGCCAAGGTATCCAGCATGCGGTGGTCACTCAATTAGTGTTTCTTGGATGGACAGATGGAGGAGAACAACAAGTTGTTGCTCGATCCCAGACTGGATGCTCTGCAGGAGAGCCTTGCACATTCTCCTCCAACGATGGCCAGAGGCAGGTTGGAGGGGGAGCTGGAAATGCATTCAGGAGCACTGAGTGTCACCTCCCGCCTAGGAGAGCTCCTGGGAGTGAGGCCTCACTCACTACCCTGCTTGGGGATTCACGGGTGAATAGGCAATGCTTTGGCTTGGCTTTTCCAGACCGCATCCATGGCCAGGTCCTCTATTTTTGGATGTTGCTACAGCTGTGGCCAGCAGGATGAGAGGACCAACCTCCTCCCATGGAGCCCCAGACCCGGAAATGTCACAGCTCAAACGACTCGAAGAGCATCTGGGAAAACAGGACCAGAGGGGAAGGGACAGTTCCTCCCCAGGGCCCCTAGGAGCTCCCACCTCCCCAGCCAGGCCTGCCTCCTCTCCTGCTGCCTTCAGGATGGGAGAGGCAGGGGGAGGGCAGAGGTGGGAAGGTCGGGGGACAACCTAGGCTGCCCACCCTTTGGCCAGGCTTTGGTTTTTGGCTTCTTTTACACTGACTGGCCACACTGGAGCCCCTTCCCACGTGGGAAATCACATCACAAACGTCTGCACCGATGCTCTGGGCATGGCTAAGTCAGAATCCTCAAATCATCACTGGGGGGGACAATCGATGCTCTTGTCCAGCTTTTAATGACAATCAATTCTCTCTCTGGCTCTTTGTTAAGTAAGTGTCACTGAGAACAATTGCATTTTGTGAACCTGATTGCTGGCCTTGAATTTACAGCTTCCTCCAGCTGAGGAGAGTCAGAGCTCCTTGTTACTACTCTGTTCTCAGCCAGTCACACAGGATGCTCAGCTGGACAATTAATGATCTTTCCGGTCTATTTTTTAGTCAACGTGTCAGCTCCACTAATCAGAAAGAAAGTCCACCCGTGTGCACAGGCTCTAAGGGAGGGGTGGGGGAGCCTGGGCACTGGCTGGCCTCTTTGCTGACCCTGAGTAAATGAGACAAGGTGGCTGGTGTTAAACACACTAGGTTTCCAGTCCCACCTCTGCTATTTACTAGCTGTGTGACCTTGGGCAAATCACTCACCCTCTCTGAGGCTCTGTTTCAGCATCTGTGGAATGCCATAATAACAGTACCACCATGTAGGGGTTGTTAAGAGGATTAAATGAGATGATGCATTAGAAAGGGGGTTAATATAACGTGTCACATCTAAGAGGCTCAATAAATAGCTATTATTATCATTATTGCTATTATTATTATTTTATCCTTAGGAATCCCGGAACTGCATAGTCCAACCTCTGTCAGTGCTGATGCTGACCAGGATAGGAGCCACTGGCCATATGTGGGTGCTGTAGAGCAGTTGACATGTAGAATCCAAATTGAGATGTGCTCTGAATATACCGGATTTCAAAAACTTAATATATAAAAGAGAATGTAAAATAGCTCATCAATACCTTTTCTAAAAATGCTTTTAAAATATTGATTACATATTGCAATAACACTTGGATATATTGGTTTAAACAAAATATATTCTTAAGATTAACTGCACCTGTTTCTTTTTACTTTTTTAATTGGCTACTGCTGGGAAATTTTAAATGACATGTGCGCCTCAGACTCTATTTCTCTTGCACAGCCCTTTTCTGTATGAGTCACTTTCAAAGAAGCCCCATCCAATAGTCCAAAGTAATCAAAAACCAAAATAACAAAAAGCATGTGTTGGGGAAGAAGAATTACTCCTCAACCCTCTAGGTCCTTCTGGCTGGTCTAAAAATTAAATTGACGTGAAACAGAATAACAGGAGAAAATCAAGCAAAGTTTAATAACATGTGTACGTGGGAAAAACCCAGGAAAACTGAGTAACTCGCCAGAATGGCCAAAGCCACCACCTTAAATACTGTCTTCAGGTGAAGACAAAGGCGGATGTTGGGGTGGTGGTTTGAGATTTCACCGGAGAGGAAGGCACTTTACATGGAGATGGAAAAGCAAATGTTTGATAAACAAATATTTGCTGGGCCGTCTATAAACAGTGAGACTCCAGAGAGATCTTTGATAGAAATGAGCTAGCTAGTGCCCTCCTGTCACCTATTTACATCATACTTATGTCTTATGGCATTAGCTCCTTCGTGGGATGGGACTTCTGTCTTAAATTCTTTCAGGCAGTTTCTTTCACAGTCTTTTGTTCTTAACAATAATCAAGCCAAAGAGACACATTTTGGGGTGGGAAATTCTGATCCCCCACACAAACAGTAAACAAAACCCCTAGGAATTCCAACGCTTAAGTTAATTTAGGTCTCTTTAAGCAAGAAGAACAAACAAACAAAATGTAAGCATCATTAATTCCTCTCTCATCGGCTTTCCTCTCCTCCCAATTTTCTTGCATCCAGTGCTGTTTTAAAGCCTTTCATTTGCCACTTCCCCACCCCCACCACCAAGTGCACATAAAGGATCTCTCACTTCAGCCCACAGGACATTTTTTCCCTCCCCACCTGTTTCACCAGCTCCACTACTATGTCTTCTCTCTATATTTTTCCTTTCCTCCTCCCTCCTCTCAAGCCTTGTCTTTTTCTAACTATTCTCTGAATTAACATCTTCCAGGAACTTGTCTCTGGATTTTGGCACCCAAGGAACTTGGGTGGGACAGAACAGACTACCATTAACTAATATCACAAAAGACTGATGGATAAACCAGATTGCCAAAGGGTTATTTGACAACAGAGAGAGTCCTTTTTGGGAACTGTATGCTCCCTCTGCAGTCAGTTGAGGGCCCCTGACCCTGGGTCCATATTGTAGCTTGTGTGGGGTGTGCATTGGACACCAGGGGATAGCATTTATATAGACTACCAGGAACATAGCAGTTCCCAGTATCAGGGTCCCTGAGAAGATGAATTAGTAAATTTGGTGGGCTTGAAATTAGAATCAAGAAGGTCTTGAAAGAGGTTCCATCAAAGCCATGGAAAAGCCTAGTGGGCACGCCCTGCCCGGCAGCCGAGTATAACTAGTCAAGACAGGTTTGCTGACTCTCTTGGCCAGAGCTGGATAAACATCAGCAAACACTTGTTCTTTGACTTTCTCTTTTTCCAGGCTCCAGGACGCATCTTGCTGTTCTGATTATAAGGTTCCCCGCCAGCCTGGACGCGAGACATTTGGTCAGGTTTCAGCTCAGTGACATGTCAATTTTCCCTCCTAAGAATACAGCCTGATCCCCATGACTCGATTTCAGAGTTTCCCCGTGTCCTTGGCCACAGTTACAGGTTGAATTGTGTCACCCTGAAATTCATATGTTGAAATCCTTAGCCCCAGCACTTCAGAATGTGACCGTATTTGGAAACAGGCTCGTTGCAGATGTAATTAGTTAAGTTAAGATGAGGTCGTACTGGAGTAGGGTGGGCCCCTAATCCAACAGGACTGTGTCTTTATAAAAAGGGGAACTCTGGACACAGACACAGAGGGAGAACACCACGTGAAGATGGGAGTGATGCTGCCAGAAGCCAAGGAAGTACCAGAAGCTGGGAGAGAGGCCTGGAACACAGCCTTCCCTGGAGCCATCAGAGGGAGCGTGGCCTGGCTGACACCTTGATCTTGGACTTTCCAGCCTCCAGAACCGGGAGAGAATAAATGTCTGCTGTCTAAACCACCCACTTTGTGGTACTCGGTGGGGGCAGCCGGAGGAAACTAATTCAGCCACCAACCACCTCGGCTGCCTTGAAGGTGACTCCTCTTGCTGCCATTATAGGTAAACTCTTCCTAATTTCTCTCTTGAGAAGAAACTTAAGGTTTTGGGGGAAAACCTGCTATCACCTATGAGTTGTAATCGCTTTATTAATATTATGAACAAAATCTTTTTAAATAAAACATTTAAACTTTTGGTTTTATTTCTTATAAGGTAGACTCATAAATTCCTTTAAGGATACTTGCTTTCTTACGTACTCATCTTGTTTTGAGAATTGATATAAGAAACTGTCAGGAAAAGGAGCTCCTCTGTGTTGGGAGTGACATTTGAAAATATTGTTCATTAAGTCACTCAAGGATCCTGAGCCAAAGCCCCCATGACCTGTCACAAAATCTTCTCAAAGCTCAGAGCCAAGAATCAGTTGGCTTTGGGGTTATTTTTTCCCACGATGCACTGGTCTATGATGAAAGAGCCATGGTGTCTCTCCTCCCCTTTTTTTTTTTCAGATTGCTAGGAAGTCTGGGGTTTTGTGACCATAACTTCCCTCAGCCAAGACTTCCTGGTAAGTTTTTTCTCTTTTCTCTTTCCTACACGTCATTCTTCTCTTCTGCTTCGTGATAGTTGGTTTTATTGTTCCTTCAGTATGACAATAAGCCACTTCAAATGCCTTTTGGAAGCAAGCAAGATATGAATCAACAAATTGAAATTAAGATAAAAGACCCAAAGCAATGACGTTTTTGGAGATGAGAGGGAGGGATAATTATACCAGAAGCCTAGTCTTAAAAAAAACAAAAAACAAACAAAACCAAAGCAAGTATAGTCGTCGGCCGTCTGACGTGAGTTGCAGGCGTGTGGCGGAAGATGGAGACAGATCAGAGAATGGTAGGAAAGGGTCACGTTAACCGATTACGAGCGTGAGCCGACACGGGAGCATGTTGCCCTGCATCTTCTCGACGATTGTTTCATGTCCCTGCTAAGTGTGGAGCCAGGCAGTTCTATAGGAACCCGATTGAGTCGTCTAACTCCTTTCTACATCTGGAGTAAACAGCAAGGCTGCTCCAGAAGCTTTACGAATAGCCGGGTTCTGTTCCCAGCACCCTGAGTCCATCTGGGACTAGTCATGGGTTCCTGTGTGGAGTAGGGTCACCAGGGTGCCGGCGTGTCCCACCTGTTTCTGTGGGGTTCCACACAGGGGATGGAGAGGAGGGCGGATGTGGGGGCAAGAGGCCCCACCCCCCCGCCCAGCAAAGCACGGCTCCTGGGGTGAAGGGTACTAAGTAATGACCCTTCTTGTTTTCTGAACTCTCCCTCCCCTGGGTAGGGCTCCTTTTTGTCAAATAAAGGATTTGAGATACAAGAGGAACCAAGATAATCCTGGTGTTGAAGGCTGTTAGGGGAAATCAGCAGCAGAGCGCACGTTTGTTGAGTGCTGACTATCCGCAGGGCCTGTGGCAAGCACTTTATGTGCACGAACCTACCTAACCTCTCTTCAAGTTTACGGGCAGCTATTGTTATTATCCTCATTTTGCAGATGAGAAAACTGAGGCACAGAGACCACACAGAGGTAAGTGGAAGAGCTGGGATTTGAACCCAGGTATTGTGGCTCCCGATCCAGGTGCCCAAGTTGGGGTGCAGCAGCGAGGCCCATTAGCACGAGTCACGTGTGCACAGAGCCCGGAGAGAGCACTCAATGATTCTTTGCTTTTGCTGTCAGTTCCTCTTTCAGATCACATAGAGGCCCCTCAGATGGGCATCCTGGAGCCCCCTGTTCTCTGGAGTCTCTTTCCTTCTCTTCTCCTCTTTCCTTATCTTGAAACCTGCCCTTCGGGATGCAGGCTCCACTGCATGATCCCCGCGTCCCATCCCGCTGCAGCATTGTTAGATGTCCTGGTTTCTTCCTGGTGGAGCTTGTACACAACAAACATGTCTTCTTTTGTTAACATTGACCTCTTATCAGAGCAGAACTCCCAGGCTTTACTGGGTTAGCAGTGTGGAGCTTTACTCCATTTTGCTAAGGAATCTGTCCCCTGAGTTGAGAAGTAAATGAGGTGGGAAGGAGAAGGAATCTTCTACTTTTTCATGCTAACAACGACAGCTCGTATTTATTGAGCATCGACCACAAAGCAGGCCCTGCGCCAAGTGCCTCATCTTACAACCTTGTGATGGGGGATTCTTGTCCTCATTTTCCAGGGAAAGAAGTTGAGATGGAAAAGGGTAAGTCACTTGCCCAAGGCCTCACGGCTATTGAGTGGCAGAGCCGAGGCTTGAACCCGGGTCTTTCTGGGCTCACATAAAGAAAAGCAGCCAAGTCATTTTTTAAGAGCAAGGAGGCGGTGAGGGAGGCTTCCCCACAGCTGTCATCCCTGCGTCATCACCTGTGTCTTAGAAGCTTTCCACGCAGGTCCCAGCCACTCTCTCCTGCAGGCTCAGCCCTGCCCCAGCTACCATCCAGGGCTGGATGAGGCGGCCAGCGTTCTCCTGCCTCAGCCTCTCATCCAGGGAAATGTGTGCGGTTGCCCTTGGGTCTGCCCTTGGTGACTGTCGAGTGTCTGTGGCTACACCCTGACCAGCGGGCAGGTCTCATGCCAGGAAGATGTTCTGCCACCCTCTTCAGGAGCCCTGAGCTGTGGGGAGGAGGCACCACGCCCAGTCCCCAAGGTCACACCAGGCCAGGCCAAACACGAGGCCAGGCCCAGCACGACTGTTTTCAGGGATCCTGGCCGAGACCCTCCCAAGCCCCCCACTCATCACTGGAGAGTCTTTTGGAGCTGCCCCCACCTTTGGAGTTCAAGAGTGATGGAGGGACTAAGGAGGAACCCCCATTCAGGGATCTGGGGGTGTGGACTAGATGTAGGAGGAGTCCAGAGGTTCCCTTTGGACACTGACCAGGGCCCCTGCTGATGCGTGGCTCTATCTGGCTTGCTCAGTGGCTCTCAGCACCTACACGTGGGCACGCTTAGGCTTCTCCCACACAGACAGTGGGCAGGAGCCCCGAGCGGGGAAGACAATGTGATCAGGACAATCCTATGATGCAGCGAAGCTGTCAGATTCCCACCCAAGCCCCCTTAGCACACGCGCTCCAGTCCCTGCCAACAGGACTGCCAGCACTGCAACTCCCTGCCTGGGACAGAAGGGCAGGGCAGTTAGTGCCCCACCTCCAGCAGCCCTCAGCCAATGACGGATGGAGCTGGAGTTTAGTAGCCCAGCTTCCTCAACCTCCTAGTAGGATAATTCTATGATGTGTGCTACACACTTGCTGCTCAAAGCATGGTCCAAGGGCCAGCAGCATCAACATCACTGGCAGCTTGTTAGAAATGCAGAATCTTTGAGGCTGGCCTGCTGGCGTAGTAGTTAAGTTAGCACACCCCACTTTGGCAGCCTGGGGTTTGTGGGTTCAAATCTGTGTGTGGACCTACATGCCACTCATCAAGCCATGCTCTGGTGGCATCCCACATACAAAATGAAGGAAGATTGCCACAGGTGTTAGCTCAGGGACAGTCTTCCTCACCAAAAAAAAAAACAAAGAAAAGAAAAGAAATGCAGAATCTTGGGCCCCACCTGAACTTCTGCATCAGATTCTGCATTTTAACAGGATCCCAGATTTGTGGATGTGTTAAAGTTTGAGAAGCACCATCCAATGATGTTTCCCTAAGGTCCCCAGAGGGATGAAATTCAGGTTGCCCATCGAAGTAACCTGCTCCATACCATTCTTTTACAGGCTTCCTACACGTTCATTCTCATTCACGCTACCCCTCACTGCTTCCTGGAATCCTCTCCCAAGAAAACTCCATCATGAGTCCTGAGACCCATGGCATCTTTGGGATAAAATAATGGATCTGCTGCAAAAGCCCAGTCTACCTTTCTAAGCTGTGCAATGCTGGGCAAGGGAAATGGGAAGAGACTAATACTTAGTTCTCAGAATTCCTTTGAGAATTAAATGAGGTAGTTCTTATACCGTTTGCACAGTGGCTAGCAAAGAGTAGCCCTTCCATAGATGTTGGCTATTATTACTCTCCTGCTGCTTCTTCTGAAGCCTTCTCCGTCCCCTGTGCCCTGTGGGCATCCAACATCCAGATCATGCAGGAATGGTGACGTGGAGCTTCAGAAAGGTGTCTGTACTTGCGATGGGAGAAAAGGGCTTGAATCTAGCTGGGCCACCTATCAAGGAAACTGAAACTTGGTTTCCTTATCTGTGAAATGAGAATGTAAATATCAACCTCACGGGGCTATTGTGAAGAAGAAATTAAACAATGTGTAGACAGCACTTGGCAATGAATCTGGTGTGTGGTCGGCACTCAGCAAACGTTTGTTGAAGGAAAAGCAGGAGTGACAGGGTCCTGAATGACCTGCTGGGGTTGTGGCATCTCTCCCACTGCCCCCTGCATGGGACTCCCCAGGGCCACCTTGGCCTAGGCAAGCAGGAGGAGTCAGTAGATGGAAAGGCCTGGCCACTTGCCACTCTTGATGAGGCTCAACTCCTTGTTCCGTGCCCAGCCAGGAAACAGTATTATTCCATGAGCCCAAACCCCTCATTGGACGAGGCCAGCAATAACCACTGGGATGCCATTGTTGTTTGTGAGATGTCTGGGCAGGACTAATAGGTGGGGTTGACCAGAATGAGGGATTGTATTATGAGGGAAGGTGTGTTCTCAAGGGATCCCTCCTACTCCAAAGGATGGAGGAAGATGCTCCATTGAATGAGAGCGGAGACACAGACCTGCCGCCCCAGAAGTAGCTTTCAGTCTTCCATCAGTGGGCAGGCCTCAGACTTGCCAAGAGAAGCCACTGTCTTGGAAGGGGCTGCAAAATTGAAACAAGACCAGTCTGCTAGTTTAGGCTGCTTTAATTTTACAAACGGTTTGTTATTTGCTAGCTTATTTGATCCTCACAACCACCCCGTAAAACAGGCTGGGAAATAGTATCTCCTATTGACAATTGAGGGAAACTGAGGTCCAGAGAGGTAATTAACCAGCTTCAGTCAGTTGCTAGCGGCTGACGCAGGAGTCGTCCCATATCGTGGGTCCCGGTCCTGTGAATTCTCCATCCCAGAAGATGGACAATTTAAATGGCAGGAGAAGGAGAGCCTCTGCTTTAATTTTTAAAGATATTTTAAAAGTAAAGGAAAAAAGTCTTTATGAGGCTAGCCTGGTGGTGCAGTGGTTAAGTTCATGGGCTCCACTTTGATGGCCCAGGGTTCACAGGTTTGGATCCCAGGCGCAGACCTAGCACCGCTCATCAAGCCACGCTGTGGTGACATCCCACATAAAGTGCAGGAAGGTTGTCACAGATGTTAGCTCAGTGACAGTCTTCCTCAAGCAAAAAGAAGAAGATTGACAACAGATGTTAGCTCAGGGCCAATCTTCCTCACACTCACACAAAAAAAGTAAAGGAAAAAGTCTTTTATATTCACTTACATTGATACCATTTTCAGTGCTCTTCACTCCTTTGTGTAAATCCTTTGTGTAAATATATATTTCCATCTAGTACCATTTTTCTTCTGCACAAAGGACTCCCTTTGACATTTCTTGTAGTGCAGGTCTGCTGGGGACAAATTCTTTCAGCTTTAGTATGTCAGCTTTTGTTTATTGAAAGATGTTTCCATTGGGTGTAGAATTCTAGGTTGTTAGTTCTTTTTCTTTCAGTTTTTTTTTTTTTGAGGAGGATTAGCCCTGAGCTAACTGCCACCAATCCTCCTTTTTTGCTGAAGAAGTCTGGTCCTGAGCTAACATCCATGCCCATCTTCTTCTACTTTATATGTGGGATGCCTATGACAGCATGGCGTGCCAAGCGGTGCCATGTCCGCACCTGGGATCTGAACCGGTGAACCCCGGGCTGCCGAAGCAGAACATGCGAACTTAACTGCTGTGCCACCGGGCCGGCCCCTTCTTTCAATATTTTAAAGAAGTGTCTCCACTGTCCCCTGACTTACATTAGTTCTGGTGAGAAATCTGCTGTCATCCTTATCTTTGCTCCTCTGTATGGAATGCATACTTTTTTTGCTTTTAACATGTTCTCTTTATCACTGCTTTTAAACAATTCCATTCTTGTTTAGTTTGGTGTTATTTTCTTCATGTTTCTTGTGCTTGGGATTCACTGAGCTTCTTGGATCCATGAGTTTATAGTTTTCTTCAAATTTGGAAAAGTTTCAGCCATCATTTCTTCCGATATTTTTTCTGTTCCTCCCCACCCTCCCACAGGCACTCCAGCTACATATATATTAGACTGCCTGGGGTGCCTCCACAGCTCACTGATGCTCTTCTCACTTTATTTTCCCAGTCATTTTTCTCTCTGTTTCATTTTGAATAGTTTCTGTTGCCAAGTCTTCAAGTTGAGTAACATTTTACTCTGTGGTCTTTAATCTGCTGTTACTCTCATCTAGTATATTTTTTATTGCAGACATTGTATTTTTCATCTTTAGTAGTTCTATTTGGGTCTTTTAAAATATCTTCTGTGTCTCTCTTTAGCGTGCTCGTGCTTTTCTTTACCTTCTCGAAAATATGAATACAGTTAAAAAGACTGTTTTGATGTCCTTGTTCACTAATTATATCATCTGTATCATGTCTGGATGTGTTTCTATTGGTTGATTTTTTTGTCTCATTTTGGGTTATATTTTTCTGCTTCTTTGCATGCCTGGTCAGCTTTTTTTTTACTGGATGTCAGATGCTATGTTTTTGGATGCTGGATGTTTTTGTATCCCTTTAAATATTCTTGAACTTTGTTCGGGGATATAGTTACATTTCTTTAATCCTTCTGGGGCTGGTTTTTAAGCTTTGTTCGGTGAGGCCAGAGGACACTTTAATCTAGGGTTAATTTCTTTCCATGACTGAAACAACACCCTCTGAGGACTCTTTCTGTGCCCTGTGTGGTATGACATTTTTTTTCCATTCTGGTTGGTGGGAACATAAACTACTCCCAGTCCTGAGCGAGCCCCATGGATTGTTCAGGATGCTCCTTTTGTTGATTCTTTTTCCAGCCTCAGGGTGTTTCCTCACAGGCATGCAGCCATCAGTGGTCCCTCCAGGAGAATCCTCTGCATCTTCAGCACTTTCTCTCTTTCTAGCTCTCTCCTCTCCCTGCAGCTCTTCCCTCTCAGCTCTTCTGCCTTGTGAATTCTACCTACCCAACCCCTCTCGAACTCTCAACTTTGTCTTCTCAACTCAGAGAGACCAACAGGCTCCGTGCAGATTTCCCTCCCTGTACCATGGGCTGGAAATTCCTTTTCCTTCTTTGTTTCTCTTCCCTCAGGGATCATTTTCTGGACTACCTATTATCTAATATCTGAAAAGTGTTATTTCATATGTTTTGTTCAGTTTTTTAGTTGTTTAAGGCAGGAAGGTAGATCTAATCCCTGTTAGTCTATCATGCCTGAAAGCGTAAGTCCCCAGCAGTTTTTTAATTAAAGTTTTTTTATTGTGGTAACATAAACACAACAAAAAATTTGCCATTTTAGCCATTTTTAAGTGTACAGCTCAGTGGCATTAGGTAGGTTTAAGTCAGGAAAAAAACTTTATTTTTCTTCTACTAGTTATTAAGCACTTACTAAGTGCCAGGTGTTAAAGTAGATGTTATGATTACACCCGTTTTACAGTCGAGGAATGTGAAGTTTAGAATGTAACTTGCCCAAAGTCTGTGCCAGTGCTCAACATTTACTCCCAAGGGCCAGGCAATGAGCTTCGCTGATAAAACGTCTCAAAATTACATGGCCTTCACCTATGTGTAAGGACTCCCTCTAGAAGACTCTTCCTTGGCCTGGAGCAGACTTCCCAGAAATCAACCCCCAATCTATGGCTGCAGAGGCACACTGGGCTTGGGGCCAGACCGATGTCTGAGGGGCAGAATCCCTGTCACCTGTGAACCAAGACAAAGCCAGACCTGGCACAGAGATCCAGGGAGGAGTCCATCCTCGAGGCGCTGTGCAGGGCAAGGATGCACTGGGAATCTGTGTGTGTGTGTTGCTGGTGGGACCCCGAGACCACCGTACACAGTCAGCCACTTGGAGTTAAATGTCAGCTTCATTTGCATCACTGGTTTATATTAAATTACAATTACAAATCTTCTGAAATTTCTATTTAACTTCTTACCAGCTCCAAATGGGCACGCTAGCAGCCATTGACTCAGCACATCAGGGATTCTTGGCTTCAAGGAGTCGATTCCTTTATGTACATGAATGGAAACAAGACTCTTGTCTCAGAAATACTCTGGCAGCCTCTTTGCAAAGGCTGTGGGTCATTTACTCCCAGCCTTTCACAAGAAAACCCTAGAAACACATTCCTTTGTACGCTTTCCGTTTGTGTCAAATGCACTTTAAGAATCTCAAGTGGGTTTTTATTAGTTATTTCTCACTAGCGACCTGTGAAACCTGGAGCAGTTTATAGATGCTCCTTTTACAGACAGAAGTATCAAAGCCAAGGGACATTCGCTCTCTCACAGCCTCTCCCATCACATCAGGGCAGTGCAGAGCCCACACACCACCCCCTCCTGTTCTCCGGTGGGTCTTTGCTTGCTCCTGAGATGGGGGCCCCTCACGCTGTGTCAGGAGCCCTCTCAGCCCTGGAGGGCTGGGCCATGTTATTCATCTTTGTTTCCCTCCCGTGTCTGGGACAGGGAACCCAACATGCTCCTGAATGAAAATTTCCAGCCTTCATCACCATCACTTTATCTTCAGACAGTCCCAGTTTTGTGGCATCCAGACCATCATTAGTGCTTACCTACAAGGATGTGCAGGGGAAAGAGCAGTGCAAATTTTACTCTCTTTACCCAGCTCAGATTTGGCATAAAACTCAGCCTCACAGAGACCCCAGACTGGGAAACAACTACCCAGTGGTCAGTTTTTCCAGAGATCCTATAGAGGAAGAACTATTCATCTGGTAAAATAATGGTTTTTTTCCAAAAGCCAGGAGTGGGCAGTTCTGGGAAATCAACTTTTCTGGTGAACAGAGGTTCACGGTTGTCCCGGCACTTTGGTTCAGGTGGGCTTGGCAGGGACGGAGCTGATGTCATCTGGGGGGATGACGGAGAATCTGAAGGGCACGGGAACCGTCGTGCTGAGCAGCAGCTCTTTCCTAAAGGTCAGGGTGGAGGGGCAGCAGATACGGGAGCCTCACTATAGTTAAGGAAGGGAACCAACCTGGAGGCAATGGTGTTCCCAGCATCCAAGACACTCAGAGCCAGGGCCAGCTTCAGGGGTGTGTGACCTGTGCCGTCACACAGGGACTCATGTTCAGAAGGGCTCCAAGCTTGGTTTAATGCTTTACTGTCACCATCTTGAAATTCTTAATCATTTTTGAACAAAGGACCTGTGCTAGGCTCTTGAAATTACACAGCCAGTCCTGCCTGGATGGGGCACTCCTAAACTGCCCCCTTCCTTTATAGGACAAAATTATTTTTGGCAGTAATCACGAAATGAAGTGAATAACAACACTGAGAAGAGAAATGCAAACATTGAGATTTTCTTTTATTGAACTTTGTGTGTATTATATATAAGTAAAAATTTTTTAAAAAAACACAGAAAACAAAATAAATATTACAGCACAAAAAAGAGAAAAATCTCAACTGTTTGTTCAACAGTTTTTATCTTTACCCAACAGTTTGAACTAATAATATTTGATAAAAATAATTATCTAGTAACTAATAATTTTCCAGTAAGATTTTATTTTCTTGACTTGTTCTTTCGTTTCTAAACAATCAACAATTTTAAAAAAAGAGCACCTCTCAATCTTAAAGATAGTGTTTAAACTCAGTAAAATAGTTTAGGCATGAACTAAAATTTGTTCTGTCAAAATGAAAATACTACACCTCGCAGTTTGTACTTTGTTTCCTTTGAAATTTAGACACAAATAAAAATTCCAAGTGTTCACATGGAATGAACTCATTCAAGTTCTGTGCTGTCATAATTTATTTCCAATTTCCGTTCAGACAGAACCATCTGGCTGCCACGGTGGTTGGGGGTAAGAACTGAGCTCCAAGTAAACTTGGAGGACTTCAAGCCATCATGAATTTCATCTTGAAAGGAACCTGAGTAGCTGCCCCACGTGTGTCCCAAACTGGGGGCGACTGGATAACTGGGAGTCCTCCAAATTAACTCCCATATGGAATATAATTTGTATTAAAGAAGTAATAAAAATGCACTAATTTTAAAGTTACATATATATTATGGAAACTCAACAATAACCACAACAATTGTTTAGAAATTAGACCCAAAAAAGCTAAGGAGTATTTATCACTGTTAATATTTAATATTGCTGACACATAGTGCTAATAAAAAGCAGACCAACTTTGGTACGTTTTATTATTGTTTTTAAAGTCTCTGCAGACAGAGCATCCCTCATTGCCTGCCTCTGGGCAGGCGTACACTGCTGCCAGGAGATGCCCTTTTTATTTTGCCATCAAAAGTCACAAACTTATTTTTTTTAATGGTAATAATAGCCAGTATTTCTCAGGGTTCAGGGCTACCGGTGGAAATACAGTCTTGGGGCAGGATAAGGTGGCAAAATGTCAAAGTGCACATCTTTTGGCCTAGAAATTTTGCTTCAAGGATTTTCATTTAAATGGATGGCCGTGGGTGTATTTAAAGATCTGGCAGCAGAGACAGTCATCATGGTATTGTTTGTAATAATGACACTGGAAATAAACTGGTCAAATAAATAACGGTACATCCATGCATTCAAATATGTGGCAGCCATTTTTAAAAATGTGTCAAAGAATTTAATGTTACAGGAGACTTTTCATAACATATTCTTGAGTGAAACAATCAGGTTATAAAACACAATGTATTGTATTTCTCTCTTTTTTTAAAAAAAAAGAATATGCATATTATTAGTATATGCCACCACTTCCCAGCTGAAGCATAAAATAAGTTTACGTTTTCTTTTATATCCAAATTATAATGATTCCAGACTCCCCACCCCAAAGATCACAGGAAATTCATTCTTCTTCCAGTTCACATCCAAGGTCATTCTGGGAAGTGCTGGGGGATGCTTGGCAGTTGAAAGTCCTATCTCCTTGCTGTCTCATCTCTAGCAGCCTTGCTCAGCTGTTTTGGGGAGTCACTCTCTTTTCCAGGCAGCTGCTCCAAGCAGCTCCCCTTCCTGAGCTGCCCCAAACTGTGTAAATCCAAGCTCAGGTATTCAGCACATCTTTGCTGAACGCTTGGGGCAATAACCCAGAGTCAAGTGCAGTGTGTGCCTTGGCAGCTAAGGGCTCTACATTCCTTTGGGACTCACAGGCCCAAAGCCACCCTCAGGGTCTGTGCTCAGAGCCTGAGAGGGCCCCACAGGCACCAGCCCAGCCCTCCTCCAGCCCTAATGAGGTAAGGCGGCCCCTCCCTGGTCCTAGAGCTGATCCTTACGCCCACCCACGATGATGGAAAGAGAGAGGATCTCTTTCCTTCAAGGGTTACAGCCTTCCACACACCCACCCACTCACAGACACACACCCCACATGCCTATGGGCACACAGGGTTTGATCTGTCCTCTCTGACCTAGAAAAAGCAAAACCAGCAGTTGTCAGCACAATTCCCAAAGCCAGTTATATAAATGTAAATAACGCAATGTAAAGAACACCGACAGTCCAACCTACATTTTCATTTAGATAAAAATCGCTTCTCCAACTCATTAAGGGCACAGTCAGGCTAAAGAATCGCCCCGTTTCCATTAGTAGCCATGTCACACTATACAGCTGCGGTCGCATTTATGGTGACCTTGCCACTTTCTTTCAGTATCCTTGGTAAGTCCTTTACGTTTACGTAACTAAAGAGCCCCAACTGGCACTTTTCTAAAAACAGAAGTCTGCTCCAAAGGAGAAATGACGTCTCCACGTCTCCGCCTCCAGAAACTAAGCTGTCAACACAGTTCAAATATTATTACTCAAGTTACAAACTTCCATGAGGAAGGGAACATCCCCAGCAGCCCTCGGACTCCCAGATGTGTGTGCACGCGTGTGTATGCATGTACGTGCATGTGTTTTGTGTATGCATTAAAGATTGGTGGCACGCGTGCAAAATCACAAATGGTGGCTACATCGAAGTGAAGAGATTGTGGGCTATGTTAATTTCCTTGTATTTGCTTTGTGGGTTTCTTTTTGCTTGGATTTTAAGATGAGTCAGAAAGTGGAGCAAGCACAAAGCACACACACAAAGCTGAGCTTGAGGTGCTTTTTGTTGGATATAGGCCCCTAATATTCTACTTTTCCCTTCCCTTGATCTTTCTCCTAAAAAACAAAGCCCTGATGTCTGATTAATTAAGGTTTTCAGTTAATCAGCTTTTGTTAGGTATCTTACAAGTTTTATAGACAGTTGTCCTTAAGCTGGCCTGATACAAAATGGCAGATGGGGCCCATCTGATCACAGAGACCAGCCTGCAAAGTGAAGGTGTTCATTTAAATCAGTGTGATTTGGAATCTGAAGAGTTTGTTTTTAAAAGCATTCATTTTAGCAATGGTGAATTGGAATTTGTGCTATTTATTTAAAACTACACAATGCGTTTTGAAACCACAGGCCTACCTTGATTATCTTGTCCATAGCTCACTTTTTGGACTCCAATCTGATTTTCAAAAAATATTAATTTTAATTTTAAAATTTCAAACAATTGTTTTTCTCTGTGCTTGAGCAGTTTCCCATCTGTCAGGTGGCAAATGGGCTGGTGCTTTTTTAAACACGTTTTTATTTCAAATTACCAAAGTAATACATATTCATTGATGAAAATGTGATAAATACAGAGGAGCCCAAAGAGAAACAATCCTCCATAATCTTACCATGCTGTTCATGAAAAAGCTGCTCATTCGAGACATTTACTTCCAGCCTCATAGACACACACAAACAGGCACATACACAGACACAGGCATACTCGTCTTATTGTGCTTCTTTTTATCGCCCTTCAAAGCTAATGCGTTTTTTACAAAGTGAAGGTTTGTGGCAACCCTGAATTGAGCAAGTCTATTGGCGCCATTTTTCCAACGGCATTTGTTCACTTTGTGTCTCTGTGTCACGTTTTGGCGACTCTCACAATATTTCAAACTTTTTCATCATTATTATATTCATCATGGTGATCTGTGGTCAGTGATCTTTGATATTACTATTGTAATTGTTTGGGGCGCCATGAATTGCACCCACGTAAGACGGCGAACTTAATCAATAAATGCTGTGTGTGGTTTGGGTGCTCCACTGACCAGCTGTTCTCCTGTCTCTCTCCCTCTCCTCAGCCCTCCCTATTCCCTGAGAAAGAACAATATTGAGATCAGGCCAGTTAATAACCCTACAATGGCCTCTGAGTGTTCAAGTGAAAGGAAGAGTCGCAAGTCCAGGTCTCTCACTTTAAATCAAAAGCTAGAAATGATTAAGCTCAGTAAGGAAGGCACGTTGAAAGCCGAGATGGGCTGCAAGCTGGGCCTCTTTCTCCAAATAGTTAGCGAAGTTGTGAATGCAAGGGAAAAGTTCTTGAAGGAACTTAGAAGTGCTGCTCCGGTGAACACAAGAATGGTAAGAAAGCAAAACAGGTTTATTACTAATATGCAGAACGTTTCAGTGGTCTGGGTAGAAGATCAAACCAGCCACTACATTCCCTTAAGCCTAAGACTAATCCAGAGCAAGGTCCTAACTCTCTTCAATTCCATGAAGACTGAGAGAGGGGAGGAAGCTGCAGAAGAAAAGTGTGAAGTTAGCAGAGGTTGGTTCCTGATGTTTAAGGAAAGAAGCCGTCTCCATAACATAAAAGGGCAAGGGGAAGCATCTTGTGATGTAGAAGCTGAAGCAAGTTACCCCGAAGATCTAGGTAAGATAATTCATGAAGGTGGCTAACTAAACAACAGATTTTCTTTTCTTTTCTTTTTGTTTTTTTGAGGAAGATTAGCCCTGAGCTAACTACTGCCAATCCTCCTCTTTTTGCTGAGGAAGACTGGCCCTGAGCTAGCATCCGTGCCCATCTTCCTCTACTTTATATGTGGGACACCTACCACAGCATGGCTTTTGCCAAGCAGTGCCATGTCCACACCTGGGATCCGAACCAGCGAGATGAGGGGCATGCAAACTTAACCGCTGCGCCACTGGGCCAGCCTCCAGATTTTCAGTGTAGACAAAAGAGTCTTATATTAGGAGAAGATGCCATCTAGGACTTTTATAGCTAGAAAAGAGAAGTCAATGCCTGGCTTCAAAGCTTCAAAGACACGCTGACTCTCTTGTTAGGGCCTAATGCAGCTGGTGACTTTAAGTGGAAGCCAATGCTCATTTACCATTCTGAAAATCCTAGGGCCCTTAAGAATTATGCTAAATCTACTCTGCCTGTGCTCTATAAATGGAAAAACAAAGCCTGGATAATAGCCCATCTGTTTACAACATGGTTTACTGAATATTTTAAGCCCACTATTGAGACCTAACTCACAAAAAAAGATTCCTTTCAAAATATGACTGCTCATCGACAATGCACCTGGTCACCCAACAGCTCTGATGGAGACGTACAAGGAGAGCAATGTTGTTTTCATGCCCGCTAACACAACACCCATTCTGCAGCCCATGGATCAAGGAGTCACTTCGACTTTCAAGTTTTATTATTTAAGAAATACATTCCGGGGGCTGGCCCCGTGGCCGAGTGGTTAAGTTCGCGCGCTCCGCTGCAGGCGGCCCAGTGTTTCGTTGGTTCAAATCCTGGGCGCGGACATGGCACTGCTCATCAAACCACGCTGAGGCAGCGTCCCATGTGCCACAACTAGAAGGACCCACAATGAAGAATATGCAACTGTGTACTGGGGGGCTTTGGGGAGAAAAAAGGAAAAAATAAAATCTTAAGAAATACATTCCGTAAGTCTTTAGCTGCCATAGATAGCGATTCCTCCGATAGATCTGGCCAAAGAAAACTGAAAACCTTCTGGGAAGGATTCACCAGTCAGATGCCATTCAGAACATATGTGATTCATGGGAAGAGGTCAAAATATCAACATTAACAGGAGTTTGGAAGAAGTTGATTCCAACCCTCATGGATGACTTTGAGGGGTTCAAGACTTCAGTGGAGGAAGTAACTGCAGGTGTGGAAATAGCAAGAGGACTAGAATCAGAAGTGGAGCCTGAAGACGTGACTGAATGGCTGCATCTCATGATAGAACTTTAACGCATGAGGAGTTGCTGCTTATGGATGAGCAAAGAAAGTGGTTTCCTGAAATGGAATCTACTGCTGGTGAAGAGGCTGCGAAGATTATTGAAATGACAACTAAGGATTTAGAATGTTACGTAAACTTAGTTGACAAAGCAGTGACAGGGTTTGAGAGGATTGACTCTAATTCTGAAAGAAGTTCTACTGTGGGGAAAATGCTGTCAAACAGCATCACGTGCTACAGAGAAATCATTCATGAAAGGAAGCGTCAATCGACGCAGCGAACTTCATTGTTGTCTTATTTTAAGAAATTTCCACAGCCACCCCAACCTTCAGCAACGACCACTCTGATGAGTCAACAGCCATCAACATCAAGGCAAGACCCTCCACCAGCAAAAAGATTATGACTCGCTGAAGGCCCAGATGATGGTTAGCATTTTTTAGCAACAAGGTATTTTTGAAGTAAGGATGTACATTGTTTTTTTAGACATAATTTTATTGCACACTTAATAGACTATATTATACTGTAAACGTAACTTTTACTTGCACTGGGAAACCAAAAAATTGTGTGACTGGCTCTATTGCAATATTAACTTTATCATGGTGGTCTGGAACTGAACCTGCATTCAGTTGTATATTCCCTATTTCCTGTAAATAATTTTCTTAAAGAAGAATTGCTAAAGCGAAGAAAATGTGCATTTTTGAGGTTTTTGATACATATTGACAGATATCCCTCTGGACAAGTTGTAGAAATGTACACTTCTTCAAGCCAAATGTGAGCACTGGTTTCCACACACACACACACATAACACCTGTATATTGGGTACACCAATACTTAAAAATGTCTTTGGGGCCAGCCCCAGTGGTCTAGTGGTTAAGTTTGGAGCACTTCACTTTGGCGACCTGGATCCAGTTCCCAGGAATGGACCCTCCACCACTCGTCTGTCTGTGGTCATGCTGTGGCACCAGCTCAAAGACAAAAAGAGGAAGATTGGCAGTGGATGTTAGCTCAGGGCAAATCTTCCTCAGTAAAAAAAAAAAAAAAAAAAAATTCTTTGGCTAATAGGCTAAAGCATTGATATGTTAAGATGTGATTCTGATTCAACAGCCCTAAAATGGGGATTAGGACACTATCAAAGTACAAGGCAGTAGCCTGCATCTGTTTTGCTTCCAGATGCTTGAAGTTGGATCCCATCCTACATTTCACTGTCCTACTGCATGAGCAACAGGGATGCTGGGCAAACAGCAAAAAAGTTCAGATAGCAAAGATATATACATGTATATGTACATACAGACACATATATGTGTATAAATATATCCCAATTTTGTTAAAATGTGTGTATGTTTATATACTCGCACTCATATACACATACTCCCCCAAGAGAGTTTATAATAAAAATTATAAACCAAAATGTTAACAGCAGTTATCTTTGAGAAGTAGATTACAGAAGGTTTTTATTTTCTCCCTTTTACTTACCAATGTTTTCAAATTTTCTACAGACCATCAACTACTTTTGAAAACACACATACCCAATAATCAATGTGATATTTTTTTCTAAGTGAATAAAATTCATCCTGGTGTTCTAGGCAATAGCGTAGCCCTGCCATTGTTTTTCCCTTCCGCCTGCCCCAACGTGGCCCTCAGGTTTGGAAACCAGCGTCGGGGAGCTGGGGATTCAGTCTGCAGAAGATCCAAGTCCTGGCACCAGCCTGCAACTAACCAACGGAAGCAAACCTCTGGGCCCCAGTTTCTTCATCTTTGGAATAAGAAATCAGGGATAGCTTTAGGTTTCAACTCAAGTGTCAGCTCTGCTGGAGTGGGACACTGTGTTGAGAAAATTTTGGAAGCTGAATCCGAATTTAAATCTGGAAAGTGGGAAAGATATCTGTGATTGACTAGTAATGTCTGCCATGGGAAGCAATGCAGCGATTGACTACTGATGTCTGTCATTCTGTCAGGGGAATAAGAGCAGAAATCCTCCTGTCTTATACAACATAGTTGCCACGTCTGGAGCAGGCATCTTGAATATCCCTTCCCAGTTTTAATACTACTTTCTTGCGATTCTTCATTCATCTTGACTTTCCATATTACCTTTCCCTTTTTTAAATGCCTCACTTTTTAAAGAAAATCTGAAATTTAATTTAGTTCCATAAATATTTGCTATAGCAAATGTAAAGGTAAATAGGATTTGGTCCCTGCTCTGGAGAGATCCTTAGTCTTGGGGATACTGGAGAAAGGAGTCCTGGGCTGCATTTCACCTATGTTTTTCTTGGATTATAAAGGAGGCTCAGTGTAGTGATGGCTAAAGAGTTCATCCAAAGGAAAAGGCCAGGGATTCGGGGACTCAGGTGCATTGGAAAGAAAAGTCACCACGCAGAGGAGGGGGGACACCGATTGAATCTCTGACTGGCTCCCAGCCCATCCTGCGTGCAGTCCAGTTCTGCCTCACCTGTCTCCAACTGCCTGCATCTGACCCATCAGAGTTGGCAGGCGAGAGCTGGCTGTGCATCAGGATGAGCACTGGCTGCCTTGAGCACTGGCTGCCTTGCTGGGTCGTTGCTAGTCTTAGACTGACGAGGAAGACAGAAGGTTCGGGATGGGGGACTGGGTGAGCTATTGGTGGTGGCAGGATCTGTTCAGTGTTCTGTAACTGGTATTGAATTAGACTTCCACATCCTAGGGAGTATGGGACCTTGACTCAGGGACACCTGCCCTCTCAGCAGGAGTGAGAAAAGAAGAATAGCAAACACAGAGCTTTCATTGGGAGGTTGGCTCTGAACCCGCTACCCTGGGTGCTTTCCTGCTTTGGCAGAGTCTTTGGTCCCGAATATACATCCCTCTCTGGGAGATGCACTTTTCACTCAGTAGAAAACAGAACTTCCTGACTTGTAAAGGCATCTGAATGGGGACTTTGATCCCCAGTGGGAAATTGGTCCAGATGTTCTTAAAGGTCCCTTCCAACCCTGAGGCTCTGTGCCCCCTCCCCTCAAAATGCCACCTCAGAAGCCAGTGTATCACTCACTCTGTTACATGAAAACGTTCTATTTATGTGAGTGTCACCAAGGCTGCCTGGCCTCCATTCCCGGCTTCCCCACTTACCATCTCTGTGACCTTGAGCAACCTACTAAATCTGTCTGCCTCAGTTTCCTCATCTATTAAATGGGGATAATACTACTCATTGCCTGGGGTTGTTGTGAGGATAAAATGAGCTAATGTGTGCTCAGTAATGATTTGTTGCATATTGAAGGAATGTCTGTTTCCCTCTGGACTGAGTGGATAGACCATGGTTCTTCTTTGTGTCTTGAGCAGCCAAACATAGATTGCACCAGGACTTTCAACTACAAACATCTCCTTCAGTCTTCCTCTTTCAAGAGAAAGACGTAAGTAATAGAATATGCAGGTGTGTGGGATGTGGGAATAAAAGGAAACTTCCAGTGGAACACCAAAGCCAATGGAACTCCAGCTAATCTCCTGATCTTCTCAGGCAACGGTTCTGTGTAGATTATCACAATTTGCTGGACCTGCAGGAGCCTTACCCAGCAACACAAACTCCAGGACAGGGCCTTGTGCCCACATTTTCCATAGCAGGGCTAGTAGGGGGCCAGTTTACAAATATGAATTTATTTATAGGTATGCATGTAATAAAGAGAAGAAAAGAAACGTAACAAAAACATAAAATTTAGAAATACAATAAATGTATTTATTTATTTTTATGATTTATGTATTATACTTTATATAATATAAATTTATTTATTGTACTCTATAAAAATAGAATATAATAAAAAACTAATAAAAATACCTGTGACATTGTAATCTTCCCACATAACAATTCGTATTCATAAACATCATTCTCACTGTAAGTGGAATCTTTGCAAGGGTTGTGGGTAGTAAAGAGGGGGTGCTGTCTGACAAATGGAGGGTGGTCCCCAAGCCCCTCCCTGTCACCTATGAATCAGAAATTGGTGGAACCATTTCTAACCCCTAGAGCAATGGTGTTCAACCTCAACTGCACGTGGGATCATTTGGGGAGTTTTAAAAAATACTAATGTCCAGGGGCTGGCCCCATGGCCGAGTGGTTAAGTTCGCACGCTCCGCTGGAGGTGGCCCAGTGTTTCGTTGGTTCAAGTCCTGGGCGCGGACATGGCGCTGCACATCAAGCCACTCTGGGGCAGCGTCCCACATGCCACAACTGGAAGGACCCACAACGAAGAGTATGCAACTGTGTACTGGGGGGCTTCGGGGAGAAAAAGGAAAAAAAGTAAAAAATAAAGTCTTTAAAAAAAAATACTAATGTCCAGTTGATTTGAAAGTGCTGTCAAGGTTGAGAACCACTGGTCCAGGGCACCCTCAGCCTCAGGTTCTGGCAGGTGTTTGTCATCGCTGACAGTAAGTGAGGGAGGGACCCCTCCTCAGAAGGGGGCCCTCCATCTGTCTGTGTTGTATGGATTCTTAGGGTCCTTCTGTGGAGAAGGCCTGGTCACAGGACCAAGATCTGTTAGGCATGCAGTTGCCACATCACCTGCTTACAGGGCCTTCTGTAGATGATGCAAAAGGGATAGAAGAAATGGAAACAGTTGTTATGTTAAATGGCTGAGAATACAGAGAGAGTTTAAAGTGCTGAAATGCTGATTCTAGTAAATCAACATTTAAAAATCCACTGTTGCCTTTTTTTGTAGAGAGTTCTTTTAGAGACTCTGAAAATGTAATTCTGTGCTGTTGTCTGGCTGGCTCTCCTCAGGAGGTTTCTTTTCTAAAGTTACTGCTGTGGAGAAGCCTGGGAGGGAAGCAGGAGTCAAGCCTATGGAGCTGGTGAGAGCACAGAGTGGGAGGGCAAGGTCTTTGGGCCATTGCTCCTCTGCTTTGGTCATTAAAGAGACCTGCTGGGGGAAGAAGGAGGGAAAGATGAACTCTGCAGACATCCAATTGGGGATGTGAAAAATGGGAGGCATGTGGGTTACAGGTTCTGATCACAGCATGGCAGAGGCCAGGAAGTGTGTTCTGGTCACAGTTCTCCAGGGACAAGACATAGCAAGACCTTGGAAAATCACATGACTTCCCTGGCTTTCATGTCCTCCTCTGAAAAATGGGAAGAGGTCTGAAATAGATGACACCTGTGGCTCCATCCAGCTCAGATATTCTGGGAGACAATAAGTTTGAAAAGAAGTGACTGGCTGACTGCGAGGGAGAAGAAAGAAGACCTCTATTGAAGGAATAATGTTCAGGAGGGTTTAGGGAAGGAACAGATAAGGTTGGGTGACACTTAGGGAAACAAGGGGTCTCAGGACAAAAGTGAGCCTCGGTACTTGGGCAGCTCCATCTCCAGTTTTCCCTATGACCCAGAGGCTGCCATTTAGATTATGAGGCAGAAAATGGCAGTGGTGCCAGCTTCCTCTTCCTAGCTTCACAGGGACTTGCCGTTACCATGGCGATGGCTAGGCAGTGTGATGTGTGGCTTTGTGCTGTGACTACCTCCTTCTTTGTTCTCATCCCAACTATAGGTACTACCTCTAGGGCTATAAGAAAGGGTCCAAGCAGGGAATTTCTGTGCTTGTTTGAGTCACCTCAGGAGCAAATCTCTTTCTCTTCTGCCATTACTTGTATCCTCCAGGGAATTCAGTTTCCTGATTAGAAGTTCTGAGGCACTTCGGTCCTATTTCTTGAGGGAGGCAGAGAATAAAACCTGAAATATAAAACCCACTAAATAAGAACAGAATAAAATTTGGTCTGTCTCTTTGTTCTGTCTCTGACAGTAGTAGCAAGGGATGCTTTATGGGAAAGACGGTAGCTGCCTTGGGTGAAGTCGATTTCTAAAGGTTAGAGATGTGAGCCTCTTTGACTCGCCCCTTAATAACTCATTCTGGCTCTATCATTCATGTGAGCTCCTCTAAGTCCTTCTGGAGCTTATTCATTCTTTCAGTCTTTATTGGATTCCAAATGATAGAGGCAACCCCTGAGACTTGTGGTCGAATCATGCCCTCATCCATCAGCTGTGGACTCCAATTGTGAAGTAATGTTCTCTGTAGAAAATTCTCCACTGGGGTTCTTTCCTTGGCTCTGCCACTAAAAAGCTATGACCCTGAGCAAAGTCCTTCAATCTCTCTGAGTCTCAGTTACCTGTTCTAGAAAATAGAAGTAGGAGCATCTGACAACCTCTAGCTCATGGGGTAGTTGTATTTTGAGGGCAGGAGCTGTACCTTATTCATCGTTGCATCCCGAGATCCCAACATGGTCCCAGCGCAGCAAAAAAATTCAGGGATGGCTGTCAAATGGAATAAATAAGAGAAAACAACATTAGTGGCAATACTTCTGTACCACTTGGAACTCTTGGTGCCAAATGGCAGAAACCAACTCAAACTAGCACAAGCAAACAAGGAATTTCCATCTCACATAACTGGGAAATCCAGTGGTTGAGTTGGGTTCAGTGATGACTCTATTCCAAGGGCTCTGGGAAGCCACAAGAGCAAAAACCACTGGAACAAAAGATAATTCTGCTTGTTTGGGGGCCACACCTCTGCAGGGAGCTAAGTTTCAGTATCAAAAGACATCTGGATTTCTCATCCTGCTCTGCCCCTTCCAAGTTAATTGATCTTGAGTGAGTCACTTTTTTCTAAGTCCTAACTCTCAATTTTCTAAATGGGGATAAGAATACTTGCTTTGCATAGGGTGATTGAAAGCTCAAAAGAGGTAAGAATGTGAAAATTTCCTACTAGTCTTAAAATGTAATTTAAATGCAAGATGGCAGCTTGCATCTTATTATTGGTTTAAGTAAGTGTGAAAGTTGAATTTACTCTGCAGGAATTCATGTTAGGAAGCGTGTTCAGGACACCACTCATGTAAGCCTATTCCTTTTCTGACTTAGACATGCTGTTTATTGAGCACTTTACATGGATTATCTCATTTAATCCTTACCTAACTCTATGCGGTAGGCACTGCTATTAGGTCCATTTTAAAGGTGAAGAAACTGAGACTTTATACACACAAGTAACTTTGCCAAGGAACGTGGATAGTAGGTAGTGGCGACAGAAGACTAATACTTAGGTCTGAGTGAGGATCCTACAGGTGTTACACCTGGGGATGCCACCCCTGTTCTAGAGGTTCTCCTTGCCTGTCATAGCTTGTTAGTGCTGGACGGGATTCACAGAGTATGGGATCCCACTGCCCCATCTGAGTGAGGCCTGGAGGAGCCAGGACTTAGACCCAGCTTTCTAACTTCCATTCTGCATCTGCCAGAGCTTCTAAAAAGAAGCCACAGAAATGCAAACCAAATGAATGCATTAAAGGAGAGCTTACAGAATTGCTGGAGAAACTGGAGAACCAGGCTGGGTCATGCAGGCAGGAGCAACACTCTGATCATGCAGCAGAACTGACCTGCAGGACATGCCTTTCACACTGCCCAGCACCAGACATGACAGTTGGCACCACCAAAACTACCAGCACCAAACGCCACGCCTAGCCCCTGGCTGATGCCTCACAGACCACCATAACTCTATCTTCTTGCATATTCTACTGTTCCTGCCTCCTTATCTCACTAACTCTGGATTCATAGTCTGGTTGGGTACATATGATGGGTGGAACCTCTTTGATGTGCTCACGTCCTAGCTGCAAGAGAGGCTGGAAAACAAGTGTCTGGCAATTTTCATTTCAATACTTGAAAAGGTGGTGATTTTCCAAGATCTTGAAAGGGGATTTTGATAGTTAGTGGTCAAAATTAGTTCTTGAAACTCTGAATGAGAGCAAATGTGGTCTCAGGAAATGTTGGTTCTTTCCGCCTGCCCCACCCTAGGAGCTGAAAAGTAAATGCCCTCAGTCCCTTTCCTGCTTGCTGGGAGTTGGGACATGTGCCTTCCACTGAGTTTTCCGAAGCTTGTTATTCTCAGCTCTCTGCTCCTCTGAGAGGTGCATCTGCAGCCTCTATACGGGGTCTGATTCATGGGCATATGGCGCTGTGTCATATTGTTGTAACAGAAATAAAAATATTTTACATGGAAACTTAAGGGATGAAGGCTCGTGGAGCCCCCATGCTCTATCAGCAGCCTCAAGCTGTGAAAGGAAGAACGTGTTTGGTGTCCAGGCAGCCTCTGCCTCTGTAGGAAGCTGGCTGGGGCATGGCTGCCTCTCTCTAGCTGTCTGTTTGCATCTTTCTCCTTCATGCTCCTCCCCCAGCCCTGACCTCCAAGGCAACTGGGTGTGGCTCGGAAAGGAAGAGGTTCTTTGGGTTCGAGGTGTGAATTTTCTAGAAATCTGGGAGGAGAGAGAACACCTAGAATAGAGGAAAGCACAAGTGTTGGTTGGTCGAGGGTTCGTCTCGCCTAATCAGCCAGTCTTTCGGCTCTGCCGTGGCTCATGTCCTGAGTTGACAAGTTGTGACAACATAGAGAGTGTCCTGCTCTTATAAAGGAGATGACTTTCAGCCCATCTGATTGAAAATATTTTAAAGAGATTCATTTGTGTGGTATTTACAGTGTGTCAGAGGCTTCCCTCATCGGCCACCTCATTTGCTGCTATCACAAAGTCATTACCCCTTATTGCAAATGGATGAACTGGCAGAGCTGCAACATGACTACCCCGGTCATGTGACTGGTTCTTGACATTGCAAGGACTGGAAACCAGGTTGCCTGACACCTGGGCCAGAGTTATTCTAGACCAAAGATTTTGAATCAGAAGGAACCTTAGGGTCCTGCTCATTTTATAAGCGAGAAAACTCTGGCCCGGTTGGTTAAATGACTTGGCAAGCATTCTCATGGGTAGTTACCAGCTGAATGGAGACTAGACCTGGCACAGAGTATTGCTTTGAGAATAAACAAACCCAGGTTCAAATTCTGCCTTCACCTCATTCCCAACCAGCCTAGATGGGTAAAATGGGCACAGTCACATACTTTTCACAGCATTGCAGTATCTGGCACACAGTAGGCATGTAATACATGCTACTTCCTCTCTTCCAGTCCCATTCTGGACTTCTCATCCAGTGTTCCTGCTGCTCATTCAGGAGGATAGTCCCTGATATTAGAGACACTGCCTGTCTCCTGTCTCATGGAGGCCAGGCCATCTAACCCCCTCATTAACCACAATGACTTTGATTAAGTGCCAGCCTGCAATCCTAAAAATCTCACATTATTGGGGCCTAAATAGGATCCCCAGTCACAATCCAGGAACCCATCCTCAAAACAGACAGGTAACGGAGACTTCCTTCTCGTGTCTCGTGCGCCAAGATTGTGTAAGCAATGATTGTCATCTTTATTTTTTCCAACTTCATTTTCAGGGATTATTTAGGCATACATCCTGCAAATATGTGTCCCCTGCATTCCCAGGGTGGTGACTTGAATGACTGTCCCTCCCTCCTCCCTCCCAGCCCTGCTTTTTGGCTCTGTGATATCTCATTATATCCAAAGAGCTATCCACAAGGCAGGGCACCGCGGATGCAATTAAATCTGCCTCTGTAGCAACACTGCTCTTAAGCAAAATATATTGATCGCCAAAGCTTTGGACTCACTTTAATCAAGTAATCTAAACAGGGCTTAAGCTTCAAAAGCTGAGCGATGTGCCCGGCTTCAAAGCGCTTACTTACACTGAATTAATTTATCCGGGATGTACTAATGCTCCCCGCAACCCTGTGGATTATAATGTTAGAGGTTGCAATCAGGGCTCTGATAATATCCCCAAAGCCCAGCCTCTATTGATTGTCATGTAAAAAGACATAAAGGGGAGTGGGGTGCAGGGGAGGACGGAACAAGGGGCTTGGGTTTGACTGAGTCAGACGGAAACATCCCCGTCCACTGGCGTCCCAGGGCCCCACTGGCTCTGCCCCTGGCTCCCAGGGCTAGTTTTGGGGATGGGATTGGGAGGAGGCATGGTCTGCATGCAGAGGTGCTGCATTAACAGGGGGAATTGCTGCAGGATGCTCCAGCTGTGACTCTGAGTGGAAGCCAGAGGGATGGCTTGTCTGTGTGTGTGTGTTGTGGAGAGGGAGGGAAACTGGACATCTGCTGTTCTGGAGGCCAAGCTGCCAGTCACTCTCCTGCTGGTAGTTAGCCCTCCCCGCCAATTTAGCCAGGGAACTGCTTCTCCTTGACCTCAGTCCTGGCTTTTGAGTGGGGCCCCAACCACGTCCCAGATCTGGAGCCTGTGACCTTGTTAGTCATTCATTCAACAATTTATGGAGAACTTGTTAGGTACCAGACATTATTCCAGGTCCTGAGGCTATAGCAGTGAGCAGGATAGACAACAATCCTTGGTCTCATGGAATTCACTTTCCGCAAGTTTGGGGCAGAGGATGAAGAGGATGGAGACTAACACACCGTTTTCTTCACTTATTTATTCAGTGCTAGTCTAATGGTGAAATGTGCTTTAGAGAAGATAAGACACGAGGCAGACATACGGAGGGTGTGAGTATATGTAGGTGGTGAGATGGTGTGAGCTCGATTTTAAATCCAGTGGTCCTCATCGGGAAGGTGATGCTTGAGCAAGGACCTGAAGGAGACGTGGGAGGGAGACACCATATACTTCCAGGGGAAGGGTGCTCTAGGCAGAGGGAAGATCCAGTGCAAACGCTCTGAGGTAGAGCATGTCTGGAGTGTTCGAGTAGCAACAAGGAGGCCATGTGGCTGGGAGAGGGTCAGCAAGAGAAGAGTAGGATGACCCAAAGTCAGAGACGATACAAGAGCCAGATGGAGGTCGAAGTCAACCAATGTGCTTAGGTTCCCTTGGCCACAGTGATTGGTTCAGGAATGGACCAGTGACATGAACCGTGAAGGCTATGGGCTGAGCAGTCAGCAGCCATCTTGTCACCACACGAAGCCTGAGGATAAAGCCAAAATGGAGGACAGTGGAGCCCAGAAATGGATGACATTGTTAGAGTCCCTGGACCCTACTGAGCCTGAAAACGTTATAACACTTGGATTTTTCAATTTATGGGAGCCAGTACATCTTCCTTTTTGCCTAAACCATTTTGGATTTTTTTTTTCTAAATAAAAGAGTTCTACCTCTTGACACTAACTTCAGAGGCAGAGCCTATAACCCAAGCATCCATTTTCTCTCTGTGTCATGCTGGAGGCCCAATCTGGTCTCCACTCTCCTTAGGAGGAAAGTACTTTTTGATTGATTCCCATGGGACTAAGAGAGGACATGTCTTACCCCTGAGGACTTGCCCTGCTCCCTCCCCTTTCCTCTGCTTCTAGAATGCACCTGGGCTGGCAGGGCTGGGGGATGCAGAACTCTGAATCCCTTTGCAAATTCTATTCATTCTCTCCCACTCCATCTCCCCCAGATTGTTTGACCTTTTTGGCCCTTTCCTACCTGAAGTAAAAGGAGACGGTAATACCATTAATTAAGGACCTACTATGTGCCAGATTTTTATATATGTTGAGTTTTTACATATGTCATTGCATTTTTGCAACTCTAGGAGGTGCATATTGGCAGCTCTGATGTTCACCCGATACTGGTGTCCAGGCCAGGATCCAATTCTGATGGCTGATGCCCTACACACAGGCTGCTAAAGTTTTTAGAAATGACTCCTGGATATAAACACCTCCTCGTGTCCCAGATGTCAGCAGAGTCCCTCTGCCCTTTTAGGCGTCAAATTAATTGATTCAAATGCTGCTCTGTGTGTGGATTAATGCCAGCCCAGTTCCCTTCAGTCTCTCTGGGGTTTTGCGAGGGTTGGAGGTTGGCGGTTATGGCTTATATTTTCCCCTGGGGTTCAAACTTCTCTGAATTACTGCAGATTCTCTTGCTGCCCATCTCACACTGCTGCCCTTGTTCCTGATCACACTGCCCAGGTGTGGAACTCTGCCCCCCAACACATATTAGTAACACAAGGCATTTGTATGTAGAAGACTTTACTGAAGGTTCAGAGTGATGGAGGGTACATCACAGTACCAGGTCAGAAAAGGAAGCGAACATTGCGCATCCCTCTGCATTTATTTATTTGGCCATTTCCAACAAGAAGGCTCTCCCCCTTGTTCCCTCTCTCATCCAAGCCTGTTGCTAAGCCCTCTCTTCTTCCAAATCCCTCCCTCCACACTCTCCAGGCCCATCCCCATTCCCACCTTTTCCTCATTCTTTTCCTCCCCTTTCCAGCTCAATTCCCAGTCACTTTTGCAAAGAGAAGGAGTTAGTTCTCTCCCCTTCTCAGCTCTGGGCTTATCTAAAGCCTCGTTAGCGTGTTTGCTCATCAGTGGGACAGTCGCTCTGGGTCCCTTTTTTGAGCAGCACAGAGGAACCAGCCGTCCTGATCTCTCCTGGGGGAGGCATGGATTAATGACCCGTTCTCCAGTGTTACTTATGAATGATTCTATCACCTGCAAGAGACAGAGGAAGCGACCACGGCCAGCCTAGGCTTCCAGAACTACAGTTCTCTTTATTACACTCATTTTAATGATGAGAAAATGGATGCTCCATGAGGTTAGGTGGACAAATAACTTGCCCAATCTAGCACAGCTAGTACCCAGGAGAGAGGGGGTTTGAATCCAGGTCTGATGATGGCAAACTTATACCATTTCCACTGCAGCATCATGAATTCAATAAAAATTGGATTGTTAAAGCGACCTAGATCCATCCACATACGTTTGCCGAGCATTTCTTATGTGAAAGCACCAGGCTGGGCAGATTGTGGTGGGGGATATGAGGATGAAACATAAATGATCCCTTTCCTAAAGGAATTCTTCATCTCACAGGGAGATAGGCCAGATGGCCCCCTGAATTAAGTTCAGGATGTTCAAGGAAAACAGGATAAAATACTCCAAACACCTTTTACCTGCTTATTAAAAAAAGCAGAATAGCAGTGGCTATGAACTTTGTTACCTGCTCTGTGCCTCATGTTTTTTTCAGTTGCAAAATGAGGATAATAATAGTGCCCCTCTTATGGGCTTACTGAATGTTAAGTGAATTAATACATCTAACATACTCAGCACACTGCCTGGCACTTAGAAAACAATGTGTTAGCTATTATTATTAAATAACGTGTGGTGTGTTTGGCCAACAATGATTTTACTTGATAAATATCACCATCCCTGGTTGACAGGGGAAGAAATTGAAGCACAGAGGGGAGGTACCCTCCTCCATGTCATGGAGCCATCTTTGGTAGAGGCAGGAACAGAACGCGGGTCCTTGAATGCTGATCTGGTATTATTCTCAGTATGTCCCAACCGAGAGTTGAGAGTGCAGGAAAAATTGCTAGGCAAGCTTGTAAAAAAAAATGAGACTGATTTGGAATGGAATAGATTGTATTTAGGAATGGATGATAAGGAAGGATGATGTGATAAAAACAACCAGTTGTCTACCAAAGTCCATCCTCCTCATCTTCCACGATGATCGTGTAGTATAGCTGCCCAGTTGGGCACTTCACTTCCCAACTTGCCTTGTGGCTAAGGGTGGTGGCCATATTGAAAAGTTCTCATGGATGGAGTGTGAGTAGAAGACAGTGATCCCTTCCTAGGTTGGCATCTTAAGACATGGATTGTGCCTCTACCATGCTCCTTTCCCTTTTCTTGTTGGCTACAAAATTGACCAGACAGAGTAGCAAGCCCAAAGGCAGCGCTTCTCAAACTACCTGTGTTGAAGAACTGGATTTCTACACCACCACACCCCCAATCTATCACTGACCCAACTTTTGTTCTATAATCTGACCAATGAGATGAGTCCACTGGTCCTACTCTCAGATGTCATGGCAATGTCAGGTTGCGGTAAAAGTTTCTGAAAGCTTGCACTCAATGTCATGACTCAATTCATGGTACTATTACCAAGCAGTTTGTGTACTGGGCTTGTCTGCAGTCCACACTTTTGGTGGCTCTGCCCTAGCGGATGCAGGGACAAGATGGAAGGTACCAGGGTTCCTGATGGCTGCATGGAGCAGAGTGGCCTGCTGGCCTGTAACATTCAAATCAGTTACTTACATGAGAAGAAATTTAAAAATCCGTATTCTTCAGCCACTGCATCTTAAGCTTGCTTTCTTAGGGAGGTGTGCTTTGCCATAATACAGATGAATCATGCCACATATTAAAAGGAATAGTGGGCTTTCAGACAAGGCAAGGTGACCCCTCTAATAGCCTGCACTATAGCTCTGTTGGCTCCACTTGCTGGGACAGTGCCACACCTCCACATGATTTTCCTGAGCACCCACTGCGTCTATATACTGAAGGATGATACAAGACCCTTTGGTTCCCTGCCAACAGCCCCCTTGCTAGATGCCTTATAATTTTTAGGTTCTTGGTACACCTTGGAATGATTTGGATCCAAGTAAATCCATGTTCTGAGGCTCAAATGAAATCATAGGTGTTGAAGTGCTTTGAAAAAAGAATGGTAAGCAAATTTTAGTTCATAACGCAGCTGGAGATGTGAGAAGATTGAGGTAAGGATTTAGTGAGCCACAGGCAGATCTGCATGATGTCTGAGAGACCCTAGGGGGTGATGAGCACTGAACTTGGAAGTGAGACCAAAATGCTTTTGATGCCTAGAGTCACAATTCCCAGTTGAGTGGCCTAGGGCAAATCATATAGCATCCTTTCTGTGAAGGAAGATTGTTATGATGACACTGCAAAATTTGTGTGAAGGTCTGTGAGAAGGTACCTAAAGACCTGAGTGCACCTGTGTGCCAGCCAGGGCCTCGCAGGAAACAGATGCCACACTCAAGCTGGATGATTTGAGAGAGTGTAATAAAGAGCAGTTTACAAAGGTGTGGCAGGGATGGGGAGACTAACAAGGGACAGTGAGTACCTGGCTGGCCATGGTGTGTACGGGATGGGAGAGTATCTGTTACCTCCCCAAGGCCTGAAGGGGCGAGGAGAAAGCAGTTCTCAGAATCCAGAAGCCATACTACATCCAAGTGGCGTGATGGAGAGGACTATCCAACAGGAATGGCGGCCGGCACTAAGACGGATGCTGCCAACCTGGTGGAGTCTCTGTAGGGAGTGAGCTGGGAACTATACATCCTGACCTACTCTCTTCCCACCTTTCTAACTCCTGCCGCTCCCTCCCACTTCAGGTGGAAGGCAGAGGAAAAAGGGGCCCTTGATGCCTATCAGCCTCCTGGGCTCACAGGAGGATGGAGAAGCAGGAGAGGGGACCCCATGGATCCAGTGACTATATCCCCCCAACCCAGCATATGAAGCTGCCCAACTTACAAGAGCACTTAAAAAAAAAAAAGAAAAGAATTCATAGTCTTTGGATGTAACCGCAAATGAGGCCACGTGCTTCTTCCGAGGCGCCACTTAACTGAAAATTGGACCTCCCGGATGCCAGGCGTGCAGGTCTGTTCTCACCTCGAGCAGAGACGATGAACAAACAGTTCTTTCTGTGTTGGACCCTCGCCAGGTCCTTTTCCACCTCTTTATTTCTCGTTCTCCATTGTCCTTGCCTAAGAAACCACCATCTGGCTGCAACCTGCCTAAGGAAGGGATCGGTGAGTTGAGGACCTGGGGTAGGTCCCCCACTGCCTTAAGAGATGATTAGTGGTTGCTTGTCGGCAGATGTAGCTCAGTGGCATTTTAATATCCAAATGTCCCCCCCACCCTCACGAGGGAGTCTGCGGACTATTGAAGGCATTTCACACAGAGAGCCGTGATTGCTGCAGCAATAATTTCCTTCAACAGCCATTAAAACACTTCTGAATGTGTTTTAAAAAAGAAAAAGAGGAGGAAAAGAGGGGGGTAGGGACAGGAGTCTTTCTTTTTTCCTGGCAAACATCAATGTTCACAGAGTGAAGTTTAATTGGATGGGATTTTTAATATCGGTGTGTTTAGGGTTATTAGCACATTGTCAGTGCCCAACTTTCATCCTGAGCTCAGCCTGGAGATGTGGTGGGGTGGGCAACTTGGAGATGCTTGAGGGCTGCCCCAGAGACCCTGAGATAAAGCATAGGCAGAGCCTGGTTCTCCTTGGGGTGGTTCATGTCTGGGCTGCCCATCAGCATCCTCTGATCCAGAGAGATGTTGTGTCAAGTCTTCAAGAGTAAACGAACCCTCTCAGTTTAGCTCCTTCTCTGGCAGAACAGCCAGTTCTCTGGCCAGGGCCTGTGCTCAGCCCCATGGTCCACTTACCAAAAGGTAAGAATATAGTTGTGCCTCCACTCCTTCACTCGACACATATTTATGGAGGGTCTACCAGGTGCCAGGTGCAGCTCCATATGCTGGGGTTGCAGCAGGAAGGGTCTGTGGGATATTAACAGCTCACCAAGCCCCAGCGATGGGTAACCAGAACAGACATGGGTCAAGGGTCTGAAGGCCTAGTGGGCCAGGCACTAACCCTTTAGGTCTGGATCATGGAGGCCAGGAGAAGCCTGAGAGAAAGGGTGAGGCAGCCAGGGCAGCAGGAGGCACTAGGGCTTCAGGATGGTGATTGTTAATTGGTCTGGAAGCATTTCAACATCTTGCCGATTGTCACAGTCTTACTGGTATGCGGCAGCTGAAAAAGACACCACAATCTCTCCCATATGGAGTTACCTTCTTACAAGTGTCAAGCTTGCCTTCATGCTTATTGTGGAGATGTTTTAAAATCTCCCCCAAAAGTAGGGGCAGCTCTATTTTCTGTGCTAGACCTATGCAGACTCTGAAAAATGATGAGACAAAATTTTTGGGCCACCAAGGCACAGGAGGTGTTCAGCAGAACCCTTTGGTCTTCATTTAAGACAAGACTGAGTGACATTTGGGAGTGTCTGCACTGTTTCTGCTAGAGATGCATCTGGACAGCTGTCACCAGCACCCTGTCCCCTCATCCCAAAGAGGTGAGTGAAGACGAGTTTGCCCACATATCTAGTTCATGGGACAACTGCTTCAAAAGGGATATGTGTCCTGTCCCCCTTGTTGCCTTTCTTAGGGCCAAAATAAGGGGCTATGGTGACATCCAATCACAACTTCCTGACGTCATCTGCTACACCCAGGGGCTGGCTTTCTCTATGGGATCTCTTTCTGGATAGAAAGCTCTATCTATGGACAGGAGACTCATTCTTACAGCTACATATAGAGTAACATGGTTCCTCACTCTGGAATAATGGTCACAGATTACGCGTCCAGTTTTGTCCCTGGAAAGTAAGAACCATAACGTGATGACTGTTGACATCCGTAGTCCATCAAAGAGGTTTTGCAAGCACTTTATAGAGCCATCATCCATTAACCAACCCGGATTTCTGGGTACCCTGTGTTCTGAGGATTGCTAATGCTATTAAGGAGGCAGAAATGCTGAGAAAAGACAGGAGAGAGCGGAGAATGCAGTTTACCATTTACAACGATAGAAGCAGCAGCATTATTTTTCTCAGAATTTACCAAAGGGTAATTAGATGCCAGCTCTTGTCTTCTGGGTTACTCCAAGATCAACTCTGCCAGAAGTTTGTTTAAGATCTGTATGTGCTGCCACGCTAGTAAGAAGGAAAGCAAGATGCAGGGTAGCAAATATAGTATGACTCCTTTTGCACAAAAAAGAAGGTATATACAAATGCATATAAGTCACACAAGGAATATGTACACACATACAACTGCATAGAAAATGTTGGAAGAATACATATTCTAGTGATTTCTTTCAGACTTCAGACTTTTTCTTTTTTCAGAGGCAGAAAAGCTTTCCCATCTTTGAGACAATGCGTGCTATGAAACTCACCAGGTTTCTCTTTTTGTTTCAGCTGCTGGGAAGCTCAGATTTGAACTTGTATTCTCATTTTAATAATGGTCGGCTCCGGGCCGGTCCTGTGGTGGAGAGGTTAAGTTCTCACCCTCCGCTTCGGCAGCCCAGGGTTTCACTGGTTCAGATCCTGGGCACGGACGTGGCACTGCTCATCAAGCCATGCTGAGGTGGCGTCCCACATGCCACAACCAGAGGCTCTCACAACTAGAATATACAAGTGTATACTGGGAGGCTTTGGGGAGAAGAATAAAAAAAAAGAAGAAGAAGGTTTGCAGCAATTGTTAACTCAGGTGCCAATCTTTAAAACAAATGAAAAGATAATGGTAGGCTCCACTTAGGCCAGAGGTTCTCAATCTTGGTTGCAGGTTAGAATCACTTGGACAGCTTTAAAAACTCCTGATGCCCAGGCCACACTCCAGACCAGTTAAATCAGAATCTCTGGGGGGCAGGACCCACATACCCTACTTTTAAAGATCCCTGAGTAATTCCCGTGTGCAGCTGTGGTTAAGAACCGCTGCTCCAGCCTGAACATCTGAAGTCTGACTTTCCCTTATCAAAAAAAAAAAAAAAGGCTGACCTTTATTTGCATTTTCCTTGGATCTGATTTTTATTTATGTGTAATTTTTCAATTTGATTTTCTGTATTCTTGTAAATGGCCTCAAGTCCTCTCTTGAACAAGATGCGGTGTAGACAGAAATGATAAACTTGTGTTCAAGCCACATGACGACGGGTCCAGAGCTGTGGGATTTCGGTAGGGGGACTATTCTCTGTGCGAGGTTGCCCACTGGAGGGGATGGGGGTGCTGAAATCCCATCATGCCCCTGCGTGTGGGGTGAGGCTGCTCTAAAGAAAAGCCCTTGCTTCTAATTTGAAGAAAGACGCCCTTTGGACGGTGGCTGCCCAGTTGACACCTTATTTGTGGGTGGGAGCAAGGGGGTGTGGAGAATTCAAATTCTGTAAGAAATACATTCCAGAATGTGTCAATGTATTTTCTTCCTGGTTATCTGAGGATAACTTGCTAAATAAAGCTTGTGTGTAGGTCCAGGGGATCCAGAGAAGATGGATCTGACACCCTCCCAAGGGGAATTTCTCTGTCACAATTTGCTAAGATGGGGCTGATTGGGATAATCACCTCCCTTTGGAATGATGGTCACTGTTTGGGTGGGAGCCAGGTGGGGCTAGGCCTGGGGTAGGGGAGAAGTAGGGACCATTCTCTCTTGCTTTTGAATTTTCACCTTGTAAGTCTGTCCCGGGTACTCATTAACCAGCCAATCACCTGTGTATAAATAGGACTGAAGTAGGGTGACAGGAAGGCTGGCTATTGCCTTGAACTCCAGTTGCAAATTTAAATGTTTACTGGGGCCAGAGAAGCAGGGATACGTGAGCAAAGCCTTAGGGTGCAAGAACAAGTGGTGATGGGGACTGTGATGAGATGGATTAGAGAGCACTTGAGGGATGCGCAACCTCACACTAAAATGGGGTCAGGGGGTTGTAGGGTCCTGGGGAGAAGAGGTCCAGAGGAGAAAAGACCTCCAACAGGGGGATGATGCCACCAATGACTAACCTTACCTACTTTGAAATTTTGCCCAAGGGCATAAGCTGCCACCTGGCTCACGTGGAGCCTTTAAATTTGGAAGCCTCACACACGTGTATCTTTGATCACAAGAAGGACCAGGCAAGTGAAGAGAATGTTGGTAAAGAGACCGACAGCTACCGGGGAAAGAAAAGTAGCATCTCTTGTTAGCGCTGGGGACTCTGCCCACGATGTCACAGATTCCTGAGAATCCTTCCTGGGATTAGGAGTGTCCCTTGCCCCCCTTGGCATCCAGCTCTTGGATAAGTCCTGGGCAGAAGTGTCCAGAAGTACCCGAAGGAAGTCAAGGCTCACACTGGTGAGAGCAGAAGCTTCCAGAAGCTGTGGGACTGATGTTAGCTGGTTTATTGCCCAGGAGACTATACAAGAGACTTAAAAATAGCGTATTCTATAATTGCTTGAGTCTCTGGGTGTTTAGTAACCATGTCTGGCAGTCTATACCCAAGACAGGCTGGCTGTGGGGAAAGCCATTGTTAAAATAAAATCATTAGCTTAATAAGCTTGATGAAAAGGGTGGGAAGATGGGAATTTCCTCTTGCAATATGTTCTCCACTCAAAACAGACCCTGAAACCAGTAGGCCATGTTAATTATTGACTAAAATATCCCAATATCTCTCAAGATTTTTTTTCTTATGAACCTAACAAACATTACCTCTGAAAACAGCTTGAAGTCCCAGAATTTACAGCCTCAAAGAGGGCTGTATGTCACCTAACTCCTTTCCTTTCCGGATTTATTTATCGTTTGTTCTGTTCCTAGTGACTATACACACACGCGCATGCACACACGTGTATACACACATGCGTGAACATTTTGCCATATTCCAAGGAAAAGAAACGTCAGCTAATGAACTGGAGTAGTGAGGACAGATAGCAAGGCCAAATGCTCAGTAATGTCAACATACTAAGGACTATCAAGCCAAGAATAAGAATGCAACCCAAGAGAACTATGCAGAAACACAAAGGACCAGGACTTGGTGAAATCCACAGCAGAAGGGTATTGCAAAAGGAGTCCCTCCAAATCCCACCTGTGGTGGATGAAAGATGGCTGTAAATTCTTCGGCAGTCTTCCTCTCCCCACACCCCTATCAAGAGGTGGAGTTTATTTCCCCTGGGCTGACTGGCCCTGGGACTGCTTTAGCCAAGTGAAATCACTGTGCTAGTTCCATGCCTGAGCCCTCAGTTGGTCCAGCAGCTTCCCCTATGTGCTTTTAGGGAGCCCCGCACTGCCAGGTAAGAAGTCTCATTACCTTAAGGCCTGGTGGGAAGGAGAGGCCCTGAGACTCCATGGAGACGGCGAGAGGCCCAGTGCTCCAGTGCTGAGCATCCAGACAACTCTAGACCCAGCTGCCATCTGACTGCAAACACAGAAGAGCGCACACGCACGACCAGCCAAAGAGCTGCCTGGTCAACCCACAGAATTGAGAGAGATGAAAACGATTGTTATTGTTTTAGGCTGCTAATTTCGGGGGTGGTTCATTATGTAGAAAGAGAGAATCAAAACACCGCTCAAGCAGAAACAGAGAGCACACTTACCAAGAGAGGGTCCCAAGCCACTGTGCAGCCCACTCTGAGACTGGCCACGCCCTTCCTTGGTTTTCTAGGTGTTGCCTTTTCTCAATTAATGGAATTGGCAGCAGTGAGAGGGGAGTCAAGCCCCAGGAGGAGAGGCCTCTTTTTCAAAACTGCTATCTGTTCAGATTACCTGGGCAGCCAAGCAGGTAGGACTACAGGTCTCCGGCACGAGCGACCATCAAACGCAGGGCCGGGCAGGGAGGGCAGAAACACGAGTCCTGATGAAGAAGGTGAGAGCGGATCTTCATCAAGCAGGAGAGATGAAGGTGCCAGAATCTAACCAAACAGGCCCAAAGAATGTCTGGGGAGACAAGTGATTGTTTTACTGTCTTTACAACATCATTTTGCCGGTCAGTCTCAAGACAGAATCATGTGACCCTAACCCCAGTTCTTCCTTGGAGGGAAAGGGAAGTGGTTTGGACACACATTTACGGGACAAGGACTTACATGCCAAGTGCTGAGCCAGCGCTCTCCCACACACTATCTCCCACACCTCTAGGGAGAGAGACTGGGTCCCCGGGCTGGTTTTCGGTTGCTTGAAATCCATAATTTCTGTTTACAGTTATCAACTTGATCCTTGAGTCTTGTGTTCTATCTATTTGAACTTAGCCACCTTTTAATTCAAGATAGAAAGAATATGGCGAAATAATATAAGGGAAACTTAGGGTAGAAAATCCACTTATAGTATTTATTACCTTTGATAGAAGGAGAAATGTAGCAACATAAATGTTTGAACAAGTCCATTTCCGCTCTTCAAATATGGATGCACCAAGAGGCATTTAAAATGTCCTATCTCTTGATTTTCTGATTCACATTTCACCCTGACATCTGAGCAGCTTCAACATAAGATCACAGTAAACCATTTCCTTCTTATTTAATAAGTCAGGATTTCAGGCATCAATTGTATTTGAATACACCAAACACTCGCAGAGAGAGAGTGACTTTTAAGTACTTTGTTCTTATTGATCTATAGGAAAAATCAGCTCCTGTCACTCATGAGGTACATGAAGGTGATTCGAAGGATGAGTTTACGGTTGGAATGACCTGGTGTTTTCTGTGTCAACTGAAAAAGACTTAGACTGCAGAGAAAGGAAAGCACTTCTTGTCACTGAGAATTGTTAAGCATCAGAACCAGCTTGAGCAGTGATGACATGGTTAGGCGTGTGTGTGTTTTCTAGAATGGTTTGGGAATGGCAATATCAAAGGCAGGAAGTCACAGCTTTTTCATTCCTGCTACACTTATTAATGAGTCACAATTCATTTGTTTTGAAAAGGAGCTGTAAATAAGGCCAGGGCATGGTTCCCGCACTGATAAATGGAAAGATTCTTTTGCAATTTTTTTGGAAAATCACTACAGCAATTAATAAAACACTTTATTTCCCATGGAGTCCACACAATGACAATGCCCATTTCTTCAGGATCTTTCTAACTTTAAATATTCTGTCCCTGGGAGACAATTTGTTTGGTCTGAAAGATATATACACATAATATTTAAACATACATTGAGAAAAAGTCAAGATGTGGATGTGGTAGATTGGTCTACTTTTTCATACTTCTTCCATCTGTTCCCGTTCTTGCCGAAGTTCACTGGAGGAGAGTCTTTCTTTGTCTCACACGGCCGTATGCTTTGGCCAACAGAACGTGAACAATTAAAGCACACACCACAGCCGACTAGAGGTTTTCAACGTTGCTTATGTGGATCGGCTCGACTGCTTGCATGCCTGTCTGGCCCCATGTTAAGAACCTGCCCCAAGTAGTAGCTGATCTTTTAGCCTAGGTCTTGGCAAAAGATATATGAGGAGTAGGCTTGAATTTCACCTGAAGCCTGAAGCCAAGCCACAACAGCCAACTCACAAACTTTTGAGTAAGAAATATACATTTGTTGTTGCAAGTCACTGAGAAATTTGGGGTTATTTGTTACACAGCATTAACTCAACAATAGCTGACTAATAAAGGAGTTTATGGAGGAATTTTAAAATTCATTTTCTTTTTATATATCTGTATTTCCAATTTTTCTACAGCAAATGTTATTTAATTTATTCAGTTCATAGTTATATATTGAGTACCTACTGTATATGCCGCTGAGCCAGATATGGGGAATAAGTTGGTAAAAAGACAGTCGATATACCTGCTCTCAGGGAATTTAGAGTCTAATGGGGGAGACAGGCATCCATCTAATCATGAGGCACATAAATGTAAAACTGCAACTGTGATCAGTGTTACAAATGTGAAGTGTGTGGGGCTGGAAGCATGTAGAGAACAGCAATGTGACTTAGGCAGAAATACCAGGAAAGGCTTCACTGAGGATCAGACAACTGAGCTGAGATTTGGAAAATGACTAGGAGTTAACCAGGTGAAGTGGTATGATTAAAAAAAAAACAGCTTTTAGGAAAAAATAGCTTTCTTTTGATTTTTCAGGTTCTGCCTGACTGCCATGACATTAACAGGTAATATTTAGCCTCAGGACCAAATTACCATTGATCTTGATATTAACAGTCTAGAGGCTATATAGCGGGGGCACATAGCTGTCCATCAAAACCCACGAGCCCCCTCCCATAGTACAGGGCTGTTGTTGGGAAGTGCCTTCTCAACCAGGAACTCATTTCCCAGATCCCCTTGTGTTCAGTTGCCATTGCTCTTGTCAATGGAATTGAGCCCCAGTGATGGGTCTCATTTTGGGGCCAGGACTGTTAAGAAGCGGATGTGCCTTCTCTGGCTCTTTCCTCTTCCCCCAGCAGATGAAGCTGACAACAATGGGACCCTGAATGACCACGTGGAGGAAAGCTGCTCACCAACCAGAAACACTTGCCTTGGAACACCTGCTCACTGTTCTGTGAGCAAGAAATAAACTAGTATGTCAAGCTGCTGAAATCTGGAAACCTCTTTGTTATAGCAGCTGGGTTATGCTGATTACTAGAAGATATACTTTAAAAACAAATTCAGTATTTTCCTGACTCACACAAGTCCACAGCCAACCTTTTAACTGGGTGGAGTGTTTTCTTTGTGTGAATTGAACTTTAGTCTCAATTTTCTCTCTCCTCCAACTGGGTAGGACCTTTGTGGTGTGGGTCCTGCGTGTCACAACTGATCGGTGAGTTTGGTGGAACTGCTTGCTTTTATATACTATTAATTTTGTTTGCTTCTCCACTTTTATGAATTCTTACAGGTGATGCTGACATTTTCAGCAGGAGGAATGTTTTACACAAATCAGAGGTGCTCTGATACCTGAAACACATTGCCTTGAAAGAAATACCATATTTACTCACAGGAATCTAAAAGGTCACACTTGTGAGGGAGGACACCAGACTAAGGAGCCTGATTTGGGAGGCAATGGGGAGCCATTGTAAGTTCTCTAGAAGGAGAATGATATGACTGAAGAGGTGTTTTAGGAAGATGAATCTGAAGTAGCACACAGAAGAAATGAGATATAAAATAGCTCAGAGATAGAGGGATCAACTGTTGCAACAATCCAGTTGTGAAATAAAGGGGCCTGGTCTGGGATGCTGCCAGTGGGAATGGAGAGAAACGGTGAATAGGTGAGGCTGCAGAAATGAAGGAGCAACGCTTGACCACTGTTCCCAGCTCATCAACTGCTCTTACCAAACCCCAGAGGTTCCATATATCAGTTTACTCATGTAGCTCCATCAGCACCATCTTCCCTGCAAAAATAACAATATAGACAGGATTATTGAAGTTATGGCATTGTCTTTTAAAGAATGTCCACAAGAATAAAGGAGGAATTGTTCTACTAGTTAGAAAGGAGATAAATGAACTATTTTCCAAAATCATTCCTAGTAGCTGACTACTCTCTAGAGAGGAAGAGATTGCATATCTTAGTCAGAGGGGAAAATTACTTAAACTCACCTATATGCCGGAAAAAGAAAATAAGCCAAAGGCTAGGAAACTAGCATGAGAGGAAAGAGAATGCCTGAAAATAGTTTTTGGAAGCGTTGGAAAGTCACTTCCATGCATGCTTTGGTGGAGTAATAGTCAGATGGCGGGGCTGAATCCTGGCTCAGCCTTCCATTCCTGACCTCAGCTCCCACCACTCTCGCCTGCCCCCTGGGCGGCAGAAACAGGTCTGCTTTCTGTTCCTCAAACACACACACTCATCCATATCTCTGGGCCATTACCCAGCTCTTTCTAGTTCTGGAATAATCTTCCCACTAATTTCTTCTTGTCATTTACATTTCACCTTAAAAATAACCCTCTGGAGAGTCTTTTCCGACTACCCAATCTATTGCAGCCACTCTCTCTCCCATTAGCCCCTATCATGTCTCCTTATTTTAATCCTCGCAGAGCATTTATTTCTATTTGATATCCTCCCATTTAGCCACGTGTTTGCTTGTTGTCAATCTCTCTTGCTAGAAGGTAAGCCGCATGAGAGAGCACTGAGCCAGTCTGACTCCCCACAGAATCCGCAACACCCAGAACAGCCCCCTGATTTAGTAGGAGCCCAATAAATAGTTCGTACTTCATCGAGTGACCTAGTCAGGGACCAACAATGAGAACATCTAATGAATTACCCTCCAAGTAAACTCTCTCTCTTCAGAGGAGCTTATTCAATGTAACGTTTTTCCCCTGTGGTTTCATTTAAGAAATACATTTTTGCAATTACGGCTGAATTTTTCCAATCTCTATTTCATATCAGGCAACTAGACTCTAGGAAAATGTAAAGTTCCCAATCAAGGGAAAAAAACAAACGTGTTTAAAATCATCTCTGGGGGAAGTATAACCTTAAATGCAAGTCATGAATTTTATGCATGGTCTTTGCTACTAATAAGCCTCTGCTTAAAGTTATAGTATCTTCTTGGTAGCGCCTATCACAGGATTAGGCACACATTCAAAATTCGAAATATGTTGAGTCAAGGCTGAGGAGATGGTGTTTGTGATCTGTGGGTTTGGGTTGGCTGAGAAGTCCAAAATATATTGTTTATCACCACCTCTGGAAAGCCTTTTCTGATTCTTCCAGATAGAATTGAACTTTTTCTTTCTCTGCTCTCATAGCACTGTTCATTTGACTCTATAATCACCCTAGTGTCCAACACCAATGAGATACTTAACAGGCACTCAACTAAATGGATGCATAAATGAATGAAATTAAAATTATATAAGAAAAAACTTAAAAATTGGGATAGGATTTAGAAATCAACCAGGCAATGTTTCCCAGAATGCAGTCATTTGCATCTCCCATTGCAATTTTTGGCATAGTTTTAATTCTTACGTGTTTCTTCAAATCAACCTTTCTACTACTTAAATACATTATATTCTAAGAAAAATTTACATCGTAATCCTAAATGGAAAACTGGCATGGCTTGCCATAAATAGAAACCAATCCACACCACTCCAAACACCAGTGAAAGCTAAATAATGTCCTTAAAATCAGGGCTAGTCTTCCTCAAAAAAGAAAAAAAGTCGTCTTGAGGGGCTGGCCCAGTGGAACAGTGGTTAAGTTCACATGTTCCCCTTCGGTGGCCCAGGGTTCACCGGTTCAGATCCTGGGTGTGGACCTATGCACCACTTGTCAAGCTGTGATGTGGCAGGCATCCGACATATAAAGCAGAGGAAGATGGGCATGGATGTTAACTCAGGACCAGTCTTCCTCAGCAAAAAGGAGGAGGATTGATGGCGGATGCTAGCTCAGGGCTGGTCTTCCTCAAAAAAGAAAGGTCATCTTGAGTATATCTCAGGGATGCATCATATGTTTTGAAAAAAAAAATGATCTGGACCAATCTCTTAATTGCATAACTGAAGTTCACAATGCAAGCGTTTATTTGTTGCTACATGCCTTCTTTGTGGTGGATTTCTAGCCAGATCTCTGATCTCTTGTGGTCTATACTTAAGCTCTTTCCACTCAACTCTGTGAGCACAAAATGGTAGCAACCAGAACATTTGATGTCTATTTTTGGTGCAAGAACCTTTCATTGTTCAAGTGCGATCATAACTGGAAATATTCTAAAGCCCGATACTGATATTGAAGAACGTGAGGGCAACTTGTCCCATTTAACATTTCATCTGGAGCACGCAGAGACCTTTCCCACCCATGTTTGAGGCGAATACATCTGCAGAATCAATGAAAACGTATGATTGCTCAGTGTTGTCTGGTTAGCATCCAATTATGTACAGTGTATTTATTTTAAATTTAGAAGATGCACACAAGAGATTTCTAGGAACAAAATGAGAAGAAATTGGCAGCGCACTGAATGGAAAAAATTAATGACTTGAATTATACAGCCTGTGAATTGAAGCCGACAAGAGGGGGAGCGAGGGGGAGAAAGGAGGGCGCAGTTATTCTCTCTGTACTCTACCGACAGTCCTGAGCGGCGCTTGAAAAGCGGTCACCCTCCACGCAGCTGTCACATCCTTTATCTTCATGGCAAGGCTGGGCTTTGCGGGTCACAAAAGTATCACAGTTTCGGGAGTACAAAAGCAATGCCCCCAAACAGACTTCAACAGCAAACTTCCTTTTAGAGATTAGATTCAACTCTTAAGTTTAGGCATAATCACTTTGTCAGCTCCAGTGGGGAAGAGGGGAGGGAGGAAAGCCAGAGGAAAGGAGCCAGGATTGGGGCTTTGGGCATCTCTCTTGGTGGAAGGAATCAATACTTGTTAAGCTTCTATGCTGTGCAGCACCTGTTATGTGCTAGGGACCTTCACATGCTGTCCCATTTATCTCTCATTATTATCATTAACTTTAGAGACAAAGAAACTGAAGTTGGAGAGGTTGATTACCTTGTCCAAAGTTGAATTATGTCCCCTCAAAATTTATATGTTGAAATCGTGGCCCCCGGTACCTCAGAATTGGGAATAGGGTCATTGAAGATGTAATTCGTGAAGATGAAGTCAGACTGGAGGAGAGTGGGCCCCCAATCCAGTGTGACTGGTGTCCAGATAAAAAGGGGACATTTGGAGACAGACACGCACACAGGGAGAGTGCCACATGACCTTGAAGGCAAGGATCAGAGTGACGCTTCTACAAGCCAAGGAACGCCAAACATTGCCAGCAAAGCCCCAGAAGCTAGGGGGTGGCCTGGAAGAGTTTTCCCTCCAGGCCTCAGAAGGAAGTAACCCTGCCAACACCTTGATCTCGGCCTCCGGAACTGTGAGACAATAAATGTTGTTGTTCAAGCCTTCAGGCTATAGTAGCCTGTTCTGACAACCCTAGCAAATGAACACAACATGGTTACGTAGTGGGGGGCCACCGGCTTCCGCTGAGTCTAAATCTCGTCTGCGAGGGCAGGCTCCATACCTGCTTGGCACCTGCTTGTCTCCCCAGCATGAGGCCTGCCTGACATCCAAACGTGTCTCCTCACTTTATAAAGGAGGAGAGAGGCCTGGAGCCTGGACTGTCCTGTCCAAGGCTGCACAGCCAGGCAGTTTTGGGCAGAGGGAGGTCCTTCTAAGCTTTTTCCTGCACTATATCATGATTCTTATCTTCGTCACTCAAATTTCAGTGTTCTGAGCCAGCTTCTTTGATTCCTGGTAAATCAGGAGCAGAAAGCAGAAAAAGAATGTTTCTGGCCTGGAAGTACTGGAAACCTTTGCAGGGGGAAAGGATTTGGGGTCCTGGCTGCTGTAATCTTAGCCCTGAGGCTGCCCCTGGCTGTAATCTCAGAGCCTCCTCATGCCGCACAGAGATCTTGTGGGGTTGAGGCCTAAACCACAGGCCCTGGGAGCCTCAGCTTGCACACAGGGCTTTGCATCATGTTACCTTTACGAGGGCTTTATCTTTCCAATTTTCAATCAAACCTTGGGATGCAAAACTCAGAGGGGAGGCTAAGGGAGACTAGGAGTTTCCAGCATTTCTCCCTGGATGCCTACAGTGGGAACTAACATTTAGGGAGTACCTACCATGTGCCAGGCCCTGGGCAAAGGGCTGAACAGTCTTTTGTCATTTGTCCTGCCCTATGAGTTAAGTCTTGCTATTCCCATATCACAGATGAGAAAACTGAGATCAGAAATTGTGCCAGTTGTTGGGGAGTGGGGATTTGAACCCCAGCAGTGCAGACTCCAAAGGCTGATCTGTTCCCACCACACCATGCTGTCCCGCCCGCAGCCCTTGGATGCAGCTGCCTGCTGGGCCTCCCCTCTCTGAGGCCCATTCCTTGGTCTTCTGGCCCTCTCGGGTCTTATCCATCCTTTCTGTGTTTCCCTCTGGACTCCCATGACCTTCTCATATGTAAATCGGACCACAGAAAACAGATATCATGTTCCAGGGCCACCATGGAGGACTTGTAAAAGGCTGATGGAAAATCAGTCTGTGACCCTTTGATGACTATCACCTCCAAAAGAGGGGCTGGATTTGGAGAAAGGATTTCTTCAGAGAGCACTGTCTATATGGAGGCGATGGGGAGGGGGCTTCTACTCTTATATCTAATCTGGTGAAAGAGGCTCCAGTGTATACTTGGAAAGATTGGGATGTGCCTCTGAGCTGGGGCACATGGTGGACTGGTGTTTGACTCATGCCTAAGAGGGCTGAGGAGTAAGAGAGCTGCCATGGGAAGTAAGTGTGCTCTCACCTGACCACAGTACATGCGTCCCATGGACCACATATGGGCCAGGTGAGGTGGGCCACGAGAGAGACAAGCCATGCTCTCTACCCTCACATCTCTCCATCTGAGCTCAGCCAAATCGACTAGTTGTAGTTCCCTAAGTGTGTTGGGCTCTCTAAATCCCAGGCTGCTGCACATGCTCCCGCCCCTTGGAATACCCTGTCTTACCCTTCCTGCCGGCCAACTGGAACCTGCCCTCCAATATGGATTGAGATGGCACTTTCCCTGGGACCCCAAACCCCAGGTCAGCTTTGCCTCCTGGGCTCAGTCGAGCCTCCCTGCTTCAGACAGCTCCTGCGCCAGACTCAGAACTCCTCAGGTGAGGGTCAGAATGGACCCTCTGCCCACCTCTTCCCCCTGACTCCTGCAGCGGCCCTCCCATTCTACAGTATCTACGCAATGAATGAATGAGTGGGAGCCCCCAGGGTTCTCCCCAGCAGGCTCATTTTTGGGCAGTCACACCCTAAGAGGGCTGTGGGCTTGTTGTCCCTTCTCAGCCCACTTGACCCCCAGCCAGGTGATGAGAGAGTGGCTCCAAACAGTGAGGAGGGATGAGGGCAGGGGTATGTCTCCTCCTGTTCGCGCCCTGGTCCTTGAGTTAAGTCTTGTCACAGATGAGGGCAGTCATTTTATGGGTGTTTCAGTGATTGGAAGTAACTTAGAAATGTGATGTTGCCGACAGAAAATATAACTCTTGGGAGAAGGAACTTACCCTGCGCTCTTGAGTGGTGTGAGAAGGATGGCCAGTTTGGTCTCAGAGGGTCTGAATTCAAGTCCCGTTTGCCCCCATTTATTAACAGGGTGCTGCAAGGAGTTCTCTCTTCTCCCTAAAATTCCGTGTCCTCAGTGGTAAAATGGGCATCACTACACACCCGCCTCCCTGGCTTGTGTGAAAACTGGGCGCAGTTACACGTATGAAAATACTGTGAGGCTGTCAAGTCACAGAAGGGAGCTGGGCTAGCTCATTCTCTCTGGGCTGACGCCGTGACAAGGCAATACCGGCTTGCAGGTGTGTGCTAAGGACACAGTGTGTAAAGTATCGTGTGCAGTCAACCTGTCCCTCTTAGGGACTCCGAGAGACGTATCCATTCCAGACCTGGCTCTCTGGTCCTTGGGAGACACCAAGATAAATATGCACTTTCGGTCTTCGAAAGATTTATAATTAAGTAGCAGAGTTCAGACCTTTAAAAGCTACTTCAGTGTACTAATATATGACCCTGATGTCAGCCATGATCTCTTAGCCCTTTAAGATCTAAATAAGAGCTGCTTAAAGCTCTCAGTCAGGATTCCACGAAAGTCCAAAACCATCCCCAAGATTTGTGAGAAGTCCAGGGAGGATCACCGCCCCTTGGTCACCCGCTCGCTTTGTGTCCCTGCTGCAGATCAGTTCAAGGACCGTCCACCTGTCCCTGTTCACTATCTCAGTGAACCAGAAAAGGAGCTCAGCCTCTTCCTGGATTGCCCCTCAAATCCCACTCAGACAAGGCTCATGTGAGTGTGTGTGTGTGCACGCGCGTGTGTGTAGCTGACTTTATTGAAGGTTTGGGGGGAAAGCGTCTCGGAGGGGTTTCCATTGCAAAATCACAACAACTTAAAGTTGAATGTTGCATCAAAGATGTTGCATGCAAAGATGAAGCTTGCATCAAAAAGTCTCCTGGCCACCCTGACACTGCGGATGTCACCACATGGTGCCCCGGCTGCGTCCCATCTCCCTCAACAGTGATTCTTTTCCTGCTTCTCGCCACCCTTCCTCACCCTCTTCCCCCAGATTATCTCCTGGGATCCAAATTCTTTGTCCTCCTCTCTGCACAGCAATTCCTTTCTCCCTCATCTCTCCCAGGCTCTCTTCCAGAGTCTCCTCAGCAGCTCCAGACTCATCAGGGGGCCGGTGGGACCGAAGGGCCTTCAGGAAGCCAACAGTTTACAGCAACCACGAGTCTCCAGGTGGGACCTTCGGAGGCAGATTATAGTAGCAGGGATCCCGGGAGGAGGGATACGAGCCTGGGGGCCAAGACAGCAGGGACCACACCCTCTGCCCACCACTGATGTAGCCTGTTGAGAGACAGAACAGACCCAAGGTGGCCCTCGGGAAGGACAGAGGGAGGCAGAACCCAGTTCTGCTCCAGCACTACACTGGCCTCTAGTTGTTTGTTTGTTCGTTTACTTTTATTCAAGTATTATATATATACATGTATGTATAATATAACACTTATCTATATACATATTATATATAATATATTCATTGAGCTATATATATATGAGAGAGAGAAATGCCCGTCATCAGTGTACAGCTCGATGAATACCACAAGTTGAACGTGCCTGTGTCCCCAGCACCTCAGAAGTCCCCTTCCAGTCACCTGCCCCTCTTGTAGAAGCCCTCTCCTCTCTGCTAACTGCGTATATTTGCTTTACCTATTTTTGTACTTTATATAAGTGGAATCCTATAGTCTATTCTCATTCATGTCTGGTGTCTTTCATTCAATGTTCTGTTTGTGAAATGCATCCACATTTTTGGGTACAGTCATACCTAAGTACATGCTCTTTATAGTTGTTACTGTGTGACTATGCCACAATTTATGTATCTATTCTATTGTGGATGGACATTGGGTTGTTTCTAGCTTGGAGCGGCAATATGGCCTCTGCTTTTGAACCAGATCTTTGCAAAAGGCCAGTTACCCTGAAGGAGATGCTGGACACAAGAGAGGGCCATTTATTCATTCAGTAGACATCTGTGAAGTTCCTCCAATGTGCCAGGCATGTGGACAAGCTCTGGGACTCAACAAAGAGCAAAGTTCACTCAACCTAGCCCTGGTGGAGCTGACCCTGGGGGAGCAAGGGAGATGGATGTGTAGACAATTAGAACACAGAGAGATTAGAGTTTGGTCGGGGGTGGAGAAGAACCCAAGAGGTGAGGGCTTGAAGGAAATCAAGCACAGAAGCCTGGAGAGAGTGTTCAAGGTAGAAGGAACAGATTGTGCAAACAGCACAGTTGCAAAACTTGAACGTTCCTATTACCGGGGCCTGGAGAACGGGATGGGCATGGGTGAGATCGGCTGCAGAAGTAGCAGGGGCTGGATCCTGAAGGGTGAGAGCCATTTTAAGGAGCTGAGACTTTTCTTGAGGACAGAGAAGCTCCATCTAAATAGATGAGCGGCATCAACTGCTTTCCCTTTTAGCAGCCCCTCCTGGTGGTGGGGCAGGGTGGATGGAATGAGGCACGCCCAGAGACAGATGGACAGACAGGATGAGTGTGACCAGCGAGGGGGGGCAGACCTGAGCCCCACCCCCCTAATCCTGCCCGCTGACACGGACCTCACAATGCAGGCTTCAAGGCGATTCATTTGCCAGAAACCAAGACCAAAGTGTCCTTGCTTAGGGAAGCCCACGTTTACACTTCCACTCCTCTCCTATGCCATTTAGTCTGGAATCTTCCAAGATAAACTCCCATCTGAACTTTCCGTGTTTCTGGAGGTCTCTCTTCCCGTTCAGAATCCTGACCCTCAATGGCCATTTCTCCCCGGGGTCGCCTGGTTCTCCTCCTTTGAGGCCGGGAGTCTGGGAAAGGGAAGACACGGTCTTGCCTCGTGGGGAAAGAGGCAGCTGCTGGTCCCCGTCTCCTCCCCCTTGCTTATTCTGCATTTTTGGGTGAGCTGTTCTTGTTTAATGTAAGCAGAGCAAATCCATCCATAGCAAAATCAGAGAAAATAACTTGTTGATGTGTAAACCAGGATGTCACAAATAACCCTGTTTGTTTAATTATAGCAGGCTGAGTGCTGTGAGCAGGGGAGGCGGTGGTGGCGGCTGTGGTGCTGATGGGAGGGGAATTCAGGATACCATCGCTGGCCTCCCGGAGGCCTGCCGATGAGACCTTGAGGAAACTGTGAGCGCCTGGAGCCACGTGGATAAACTGGGGCACATATGGTGCGTGAGTCAAACTCAACTGAGTGGGTAGACGGCTTTTGGTGCTAATGGGAGCTTGCTGTCGAGTCGCTAGACAAAAATTAAATCATAGGTGAAAGGATAAAAAGGAAACATGGAAATAATAAGGCTGTGACTGTGGGAAATTTCAACTTTATGAGTAATTGCTTTATGAAGAAATTTGTTCTTCCCCATGAAACGCATGGATCTGGTAGAAGGCAGAGGACACTGGGCACAGGAAGAAGGCTCTTCCCACCTCACCCCACCCCACCCCAACTACCATTATCTCCTCTTCCACTTCAGAATAATATGGAGGCCAGGACTTCAGAAGAGCTAGAAGCAAGGTAGTGTATAGCATTTAAGATCACAGCTTTGGATTTAGGTAGGCGTGGGTTCAAGTCTCCCTTTTCTCCTAGAGGACCACGGGAGTTAGCTCACCTCACAGTGGCTCAGCAGGACGACAGGTTTTTGGGGAGATGGAGTTCAAAAGGCATAGCCAAGCTCTTAGCACCGTACCTGGGACAGAGGTAAAGAGAAGCGAGTGAGACAGATATTAGCGTGAGAACTGAATACAGTGAACAAAGTCGTGGATCCAGGCGAGGTAATTCCCTCCCAGCACACACCAGGCTTCCCTTTCACCCGCGTCACCTCCCAGTAGCTGCCCTAATGTCCCCCGTTAAGCCTTTTAAGGAAGCTGTTATTCTAACTGGCTAAAGACCCTTTCCTCAGGGAGGATACTGTATTGGTGAGCTAATGCAGGTGAAGAGCTGACTTTCTCTGGAGATAGAACATGACACTCACCTTCTGAAATTTAGGGAAGGGTTTTGAGGGAAAGGAACGGAGGTAGGACTACCTCATGTGCCTCAACTTTCTTGAGCTCATGGCACATTTGCCTTCGTGGGCCTTTTCTTCCATTAAAAACATTTTTTAAATTATATTGTATGGCTGCTTTGGTGTAAAGATGAATATAATATAGCTTGCATTCATTATTATATATTCATCATAATAATATTTTTATTCTGATTTTTAAAGAAATTAAAATAAAAACATTTTGGTGGTCTCTAGGCACAGTGTCTATTGGTGGGCAGGAGTTAGGAGCATGGACAGTAAATGCATTTTCTATCTAAAGGGAATTTTTATTAAAACAGGAAAATGTATTGAGTTTTGTATGAAGCTGCCCTTATTTAAATAAAGAGAGCTCTTTATTTGGATACTTTCTTTTCTGTTTTTGTTTTTGTTTCATTGTTAAAATGGGCTTTCCTTTAGGAAATGATCATAAAATTGCATAGTAATTTTATTTTATTTAATATATTGTTAATCTGCAAGATAAAAACTGCTCTGGGTTCACGCCCTGCTTTTGTCTGCTCAGCTTCCGCTCTGGCTTCTTTATGTAACAATGTTCCTGTTTTGACCCACTCCTCTCCCAGTACCAGTAATTCTGATTTGGGTAGTGCTGGCCACACCCCCTTGAGCTGGTCTGGCCAATCAGAGCAGTCCTTTTGGGCACTGATTGGTTCACTGGTGATGAGCACTTGACTGCAGACAGGCCAACTGGAGCCAAATCTGAGATTCTTGCTGGTGATGGGAGAAGAAGGAGCTCTCTTCCTACTAAGATCCTGGCTATAAAGGCAATTGTAAGTTTCCTGCTCCCAAGTGCTACCGAAAGTAGCTGCCCACCAAGAGTGAAGCTATCACAGAGGAAAAGAGAGACAGATGGTGCTCTGAAAGCACCATTTGAACACCTGGATCCAGTTATACCTGAAGCTAGTTAACTCTCAGGATTTAAATTACAGGAACCAATAACTCGTCTTTTTTATTTTTGCTTAAGTCTGCTTAAATTTAGGGGTTTTTAAAAATTGAAACAAGGAATTCTGTCTAATGCACTTGGTAATCCCAGAATTTTTAAAAATGATTTATGAAATATACGTATGAAGTCAGAGAATATTTGCTTCGGGCCAAGTGGAGTAAGAGAAGGCTATTGCCAGGGATGTCCAACCACTATTCCCACGTGAATGACCTGGCTTTTGTAACTGCCCTCCTCTGCCTTTATTTCATTTTTTTAAAATTTCTTTTCTTCTTCTTTTATTAAGGTAACATTGGTTTATAACATTATATAAATTTCAGATGTACATTGTTATATTTCAATTTCTGTGTAGATTACATCATATTCACCACCCAAAGACTAACTACCATCCATCATCATACACATGTGCCTAGTTACCCCTTTTGTGTTTGATTTAAAAAAAATTTTTTTATTGTGGTCTAAATAGTTTATAACATTGTGAAATTTCAGTTGTGCATTAATATTTGTCAAACACCATATAAATGTGCCCCTGCACCCCTTGTGCCCACCCTCCTGCTTCTTCCCCCTGGTAACCACTAAATTGTTCTCTTTGTCTGTAAGTTTGTTTATCTTCCACATATGAGTGAAATCATACAGTGTTTGTCTTTCTCCGTCTGGCTTATTTTGCTAAACATGACTCCTTGAAGGTCTATCCATGTGGTTGTGAATGGGATGGTTATGTCTTTTTTATGGCTGAGTAGTATTCCATTGTATATATATACCACATCTCCTTTTCCCCGTCATTAGTCATTGGGCACTTGGGTTGCTTCCATGTCCTGGCTATTGTGAATAATGCTGCAGTGAACATAGGGGTGCATAAGTCTCTTTGTATTGTTTATTTCAAGTTCTTTGGATAAATACCCAGTAGTGGGATAACTGGGTCATATGGTAATTCTATTTTTAGTTTTTTGAGAAATCTCCATACTGTTTTCCACAGTGGCTGCACCAGTTTTCATTCCCACCAGCAGTGGATGAGGGTTCCCTTTTCTCCACAACCTCTCCAACATTTGTGATTTTTTTGTCTTGGTGATTATAGCCATTCTAACAGATATAAGATGATATCTAAGTGTAGTTTTGATTTGCATCTCCCTGATGATGATGTTGAGCATCTTCTCATGTACCTATTGGCCATCTGTATATCGTCTTTGGAAAAACGCCTGTTCATATCCTCTGCCCACTTTTTGATTGGGTTGTTTATTTTTTTGTAGTTCAGTTGTGTGAGCTCTTCATATATTACGGAGATTAACCCTTTATCGGATATATGATTTGCAAATATTTTCTCCCAGTTGATGGATTGTTTTTTCATTTTGATCTTGATTTCCTTTGCCTTCCAGAAGCTCTTTAGTCTGATGAAGTCCCATTTGTTTATTTTTTCTTTTGTTTCCCTTGTCTGAGTGGGCATGATATTTGTAAAGATCCTTTTAAATCTGTTGTCAAAGAGGGTACTGCCTGTATTTTCTTCCAGAAGTTTTATGGTTTCCGGTCTTACCTTCAAGTCTTTGATCCATTTTGAGTCTATTTTTTGTGTATGGAGAAAGATAATGGTCTACTTTCATTCTTTTGCATGTGGCTGTCCAGTTTTCCCAGAACCATTTATTGAAGGGGCTTTTCTTTCTCCATTGTATGTTCTTGACTCCTTTGTCGAAGATCAGTTGTCCGTATGTGTGTGGTTTTATTTCTGAGCATTCAGTTCTGTTCTATTGATCTGTGTGCCTGTTTTTGTACCAGTACCATGCTCTTTTGATTTGTGATTAATTTTTAAAAATTACTTTAGGGGTTTCTTCATCAGCAACAGGTTTTCTTGAAAAGACATTCTTCTGAATGAAAAAATGTCCTCTTCTTGGTAATCAGGAACAAGTAGAAAAGGCCCTCCCTCCACTGGGTCCCAGATCTGTGCTGTTTGATAACTTCCTCTAAAGAAGAAAAGCAGCAAACCCTGAGAATCAATGAGTGTGATGGGGGCAGATTCATTCACTACGGGCAGCGATTCTCAGCATCAGCATCACTCGGGAACTTAGAAATGCAAATCCTGGGCCCCACCCTGGACTCACTGAGTCAGAAACTCTGAGGATGGGGCCCAGCAATCTCTGTTTTTACAAACCCTGAGAAACACTGGCTTAGGGGTTTCCTCTTGCATGGTTATTACAGACACAGGTGCAGGGTGATTAAAATCAAACCTGAGTTACTTTTATAGAATCACTCTGGATTTGAGTATTTGCTATTTCTCTTTGCGGATAGGAAGTAGAAGAAGTCAAACTATATTAGATTGATGATTTTCTTCTTTTCCTTTATATCAGTTAGTAGTTTGCTAAATATACATTTTGTTTTTATTCTTTCTTCAAGCATTTATTTTTTACACTTTACTCAGCATACTTGAATGTATATATTTTCATCAATGTTAAGAGTTAACTAGTGTCTATTACCCACCTCCATTACGAAGGCTAGACTTTGACACTTTATCATGTCTTTCTTCCCTTTCCGTGTACTCTCCTTTCACTCATTCCCAAGTTTTGTTGAAATCTTTTGGAATTTAATGGATGGAATTCTTTCTTAACAATTTATTAAGCTTCACAAACATATTTTTGGCAGCCATTTGGGCTTTACTAGTAGTTTCTTTGCACACCACTATTGCTTGTATCCTATCTGCCTCTTTCTTGGATTCATTTTTCCTGTTGTTGGAGTATATCATCTAGAAAATCTTTCAGAAAGGGTTCCTGGAAAGAAAGTTTCTGAGCTCTTGTCCATTGAAAAATAATTTCTATCTTGCACTTTATTTTTTTGGCTGGGTATAGAATTCTAGATTCAAAATAGTTTTTTTCTGCAGGACTTTATGGCACTGTATCTTATAGAATTTTACACTTACTGCTCTTGAGAAGTCTCATGTCCATCTGGTTCTTCTTCCTTTGAAGTTAAACTATTAAGATTTTTTTTTCCTCTCTGGAATTTTTTTCTTTATTCCTAGAAATTTTAGTAATCTGTCTAGAACCAAATCCTCCACATCCCTTTCCCATGTTCTTCTCAATACTTTGTGGGCCCTTTTAGTGTGAAGACTTGAGACTCTCTTTGGCTTTGAAATTTTTCTCTGTAATTTATTTGATGATTTTCTCTGTTCATTCTCCTGGATATTCTTTGAGACAGGTTGGAACTGCTGGTTCTGTTTATTCGTATTGACTTTTTTTATCTTACACTTTTTAACAGTTTCAATTTTGGAATTTTGCACTATGTTCTGGTGGATTGCTTGCCTCAGTATTCCAATTTATTAATGCACTTTTCAGTTGTGCACATTTATTAATCAATTCGTCTATTGTGGGATTTTTTTCATTTGAAAAAGTTATAAACCACAGAAAATTGCACAAGATAACATAACGAACACCCATGTAACTCATCACTCAGAAATAACAAACATGACCATTTTGTCAATTTGCTTTGGTGCCTTTCTAGTAATATAAATAAAATATTACTGATAAAAATGCAGTTTATTCCTCTCCCTACTAAATTTATTTCTCTCTCTACTCCATTTCTCCGCTTCCCCAAAGCAATTACTATCATAAACATTATGTGTTTATATACATATTCCACCATCCCTCAGTCTTTCCTAGTTTTTTAGCATTTTAGGATAAGTAGTATCATGCTGGATTTACCTTTCTGTAGCTAGCTTTTTTCTCTCAACAATAACTTTTGGGAAATTTATTTAGGTTTTTGTATATCTAGTTCATTCATTTTAACTACCATGTAATAGACCATTGTAGGAATGTGGGCGATGCATTTCTTCATGGCACTAATGATGGATTTTTAAGTTGTTTCTCAGTTTTTTGCTATGAGAAACAGCACTGCAGAGAACACAATGTGCTCGTTAGCTTGTGCATGTGTGAGAGTTTCTCTATGGTTTATACCCGAAGGAGGAACTGGTGAGTCAAAGGACACACAAACTTTCCATTTATTAGAAAAACTGTTAAGTTGCTCTCCAAAGATGGTTGTACTTGTTATATATTTCTACCAACAGCGTTTGAGAATTTGTGGCTCTTCACATCTTTACCAACCCCAGCTAGTGTCAAACCTTCTTACTTGGGGAAACTCCTGGGTGGAAATTGTGTCTTCCAATTTAATTTCTGTTAGTCACAATTTTAGTTCCCAAGAACTACTTTTCAGACAAGTTTTGTCTATCTGTCTATCTATCTATCATCTATTTATCTATCTATCTGGATATGCAGCTATCTCAAATGTCTCTGAGGCTACTAATTATATTCGTTACAGAGTTTCTTTTTTTCCTGCTTCCCCATTGTATGGATTCTGTTTCTTCAGATATACATTTTTCTGAAGGAGAGTTGGTACTTTTCTTTCATTCTGTTAGCTTTCCTAAAGGTTTTGGTGATTCTTGGCCATCTGCCTGTCCATATTGCTCTGGCTAGAGTGGATCCCTCAGCTCACGTGAGAATCCCTGTCTATCTGGCCATACATGCAGGTGCTGAGTAGAGAAAGAGAAGCCTGGCTTTCCCTTGTGTGGGACAGGGAGAGGAGTTTGCGTTATGAGCACGAGGTCTCTTGTCCACTGTGGTTTCCATGGGTGTCTGGGGCACTGCTCAGCCATTCTGGCCATGGGGCTCCTCTGAGAGTATCTCCCTTTTGTCAGAAACCCTAAACTAGTCTGGTCACCCTGGCATGGCCCAGCTCTTGTTCATTCACCTGCTGCTTCTAATCTTGATGCTTGTATTGGTTTGTTAGGGTTGTGGAACAAATACCACAGACTGGGTGGTTTACACAGCATAAGTTTATTTTCTCACAATTCTGGGCTAGAAGTCCAAAATCCAAGTGTTGACAGGGTTGGTTTCCTCTGCAGCCTCTCTCCTTGGCTTGTAGATGGCCACCTTCTCCCTGGGTCTTCACTTGATCTGCCCTCTACATATGTCTGTGTCCTAATCTCCTTTTCTTATACAAACACCAGTCAGATTGGATTAGGTCCACCCTAATAGCCTCATTTTAACTTAGTCACCTCTTGAAAGGCCCCATCTCTAAATAGTGTCACATTCTGAGGTGCTGGGAGCTAGAACATCAATGTATGAATTTGTGGGGGACACAATTAAGCCGATAACAGTGGTTATGCCAAAAACAGGGTTCTGCTAGAAAAAATAATCTCTTATTTGCAGAAGGCATCTCTTTATTCTATCTTATTTGTGCCACAGCATACATACCAGACAGTCTCATATGGACATTAGCTAATTTGTTTCATTGAATCCTGTGATTAGATATTTAGTTGTACTTTCCCCCCAATCTTTTCCATTATAAACAGTCTGGGAAATAAACTTCTTGTGGCTAAATGCATGTTCATAATTATTTCCTCCTATGCAAGTTTTCATAATTCAAATTAGACGGAATGTGATCGATGAATTAAGGAAAATTATTTGCATTATAGGAATCTCTATTGATTACAACTCAAATACCTAGTGAGAAGTAGCACCAAACATGTAAGGGAAAAAACTATGGAACAATCTGAGCCAACCCTGATGGCCTAGTGGTTAAAGTTTGGTTCCCAGGCGTGGAACCACACCACTTGTCTGTCAGTAGCCATGCTGTGGTGGTGGCTCACATAGAAGAACCAGAAGAACTTATAATTATACACAACTACACCCTGGGGCTTCGGGGGGGAAAAAGAAGGAAAAAAAGGAGGAAGAGTGGCAACAGATGTTAGCTTAGGTTGAATCTTCACCTTCAAAAAAAACAAAAACAACTGTGGAACAATCTGGAATGCACAAGGGAGCTTCTGGAGTGCTGGTAATGTTCTGTTTCTGATTCTGGGGCTGCTGACATGGCTATGTGCAGTTGGTGAAAATGCATTGAGCTTTATATATGGTTATGATACATGCACATTTCTGTATGGATAGCATATTTGGATAAAAATTATAAGAGAGAGAACTTGGTGAGCTGGCAGATCAGGAACACAGTAACGCTGAATACTAGTTGCTCAACTGGCATTGCATTTTTTTAAAGACAGTTATGAGTTACGTGCTGTGTGGTAATTTATTTCAATGGTCTGGTGGTTCTCAACTCTGGCTGCCCATTAGAGCCGTCTGGGGATGTGTTTTAAAAATACTGCCATCCGGCCCTGCTCCAGATCAGCTAAATCAGAACCTCTGGGGGTGGGGCTCGAGCCTGAGTATTTTTACAAAGCTACCAAAGATTCTAATGTGCAGCCAGGTTTGAGCAAAAGTGGTCTAGAAATAGAACAATTTCAATGCCCTGTGCTCTGTTCAGATTTGCTCAGTGATTTTAGATTTCTTCTGTCAGTTTAGATCAACTGTTTCATTTTACAATAATAGAATGCATATATAGTTAAAATATAGTTTATTATCAAAAATTCTTACAGAAAAGAATAACTTTTTACTGGGAAAGTGAATTTCATACCTACCCACCTCCTTTTTCTTTTAAATCTTTGAAACACCTTCTTTAAGGAAGCAACTTTGGTAAACTCAGGAATGTGATTATTGTGTTGCAGTAAGATGGAGCATATTTCCTTAGGATGCATTCTTGAGAGCAAAATTGTTGGTTCCAATGGATGTTTTATCTTGCAGTTTCTGATACTGCTAAATCGCCTGCGAGGATTCCCACTGATAGAAGAGCAGGCTTGCTGTTCCCAGTCGTGCTGCCTCCCCCGCCCGCTCCTTTTTTTTTTTTTTTAAGAAAAATGTGTTTATTAGAAAAATTCTAATTGTATAGAAAATATTAAGGAGACAGTTAAAACTATCTGAAGTTCTCCCACCGAGTAACCCCCCTTAACATGTTGCTATCCCACCTTCTCAGGTTATATACAGATTTATATAAGATGCAGATGGTAAGAAGGATTGCCACATCTCTTCCTTCCTGTCCACCGTCTCCTCCTGAGCCACTGTGGTCAGGAGAGGTGGCTTCAGCCTGATGCCGAGACTATCACTTTTAAGGAACGAACAATATAATAATTTTAGAAGAAATATATACATATATATACACACATAATAAATATACTCACACATACAATTCAGATGTGACTGAATGGTCTTTGAAAATAAAACCAAATTTCATTTTAGATGCCCACTTTCCTCCCGGCTCACCATGTCCAATCCACATTTACGCCTCACCAGGACTAAGCGGAGAAGAAAATGCTTGACCTTCCACCAGCTCCAGAGGCTGTGGAATTTCAAGATACAAGAAGGGATGAGGGCACTGGGGACCTTCTCAATGGATGTTCTCTGCGGGTGACTCACAGTGAATATAAACCTTTAAAACATCTAAAGCCGAATTCATTATCTAACCCGTCTTGATTCTTAGTCCAGGTTTTGGCCAATGGCATTTCTCAGGCTCCTAAATGGGAGCTCATGGTCGCATTTGACCCTTTTTTGTCCCTAAGCAGAGTCTGGCCGCTCTTCTCCAGGCCACCAACATTCTGTCGGGGCAGGCTTCATCTCTCCTTCCTCATCCTCCCAGCCACCCTCAGTTACCTTCTGAGGCTGATCTGATCTTCCTCCTTCCCTGCTTTCAAGCCTCCTTAGCTTCCTGTGGTCCCCAGGATCAAGTGCCATCCCCTAGCTTGATGGTCAAGGTGCTGTATAGTCAAGAGTCCTTTACTTCTTCATTGCTTCATTCTCACCTCCTGCTGCTCTCCACAGCACCACCAACACACCAATTGCTCTTCAAACGTGGAGGGCTCTTTCAAGCTTCTGCATCTTTGTGGGGCTCTTCCTTCGGCTCGGAACACCTTCCTCACCTGGAGAAGTCATCCTGATCTCTCATGACCTAGCTTAGAGGTCACCCATTTGGCAACATTTTCCTTAACTCCCCAGTCCCTCCCAGGGCCAATCATGGAGGGGTGGATGGTGGAGGGGGCGGGAGGGTCATTTGACCTGGGCCACATATTCAGGAATGGTCTCAAATTTGGACTTTTGATGTTATCTTCAAAAGATGTGTGTGTACACACACATACACAGGATAATACACTGACTGCATTGAAAAGCAGGAAGAGTCATCATTTGCCTTTAAATGTGTCTCATTACCCAACCGCACTGGCCATTTTGCACTCTAAATTCATGGTTATTTTAAAAGGACAATTTATGATTATGTAATGACTGACCCAATCATATTGCATTGTATTATTTATTAAATGCAAATATTTGAAATATCCCACAAGTTTGATAACTCTTTTTTGGTATTTTTTCCTTCCTTCCTTTTTTTTTTTTTTTTTCAAATATACCAAGAAGCAGGGAAGTCTATGTAACTCCTTGCTTGGTCTTCTGTAGAAGATACATCATTTATGGTGCTTACATGTTAGGTTGCAACAAAACAGATTATCCAGCAGGCTGGGCTCAATGGGGTACAAGAGAAAACTTTGTCCCCCTGCTGCCTCCTGACATGCTCTGTCGTCTCTCCCTTCCCTTAATTACATCTCATGCAGGTTCATAGCTTTTCAGTCACTTACAGCTATGAGGACAGTTTCTTTTGGGGGGATAGTGAAAAAGCCAGTTCCATTTAGATCAAAACCTCAACTCAGGGGCAGGCCCGGTGGCGCAGTGGTTAAGTGCCCACGTTCGGCTTCAGTGGCCCAGGGTTCTCGGGTTCAGATCCCAGGTGTGGACATGGCACCACTTGTCAAGCCATGCTGCAGCAGGTGTCCCACATAAAGTAGAGGAAGAGGAGCACGGATGTTAGCTCAGTGCCAGTCTTCCTCAGCAAAAAGAGAAGGATTGGCAGCAGATGTTAGCTCAGGGCTAATCTTCCTAAAATAAATAAATAAATAAATAAATAAATAAATGAAATCTCAACTCGCATCCTGTTCCATGGAGCTCTTCTCCCAGCTCAGGCCAGTGGTTGGAGGATGCGGTGGGGATGGGAACACTGCCAGCCTCGTTCTTCCTCCAGGTTGTTCTTCTACTCCTGCCCTCCCTCCTGCTGGGTCCTCCAGAGTTGGGAAGAGGAGAGAGGACTCGAGGAACAGGGTTAGTGCTCTCGAGATCTGCATGCCAGGCCCTCCCTCAAAGGGTTCATTCGTGACTATCTCACAGGATATTTGGGGTGAGGGCCCTCCCCTGGCAGCAGCCCTAGGGAAGGTCCTTCCGTAGGGTCCTCTGGGCTCTGCTTCCACTGCTGCCTTCCCTCTTCTCTCTGTGCCTGTGGACATCCCCGGCCAGTCTCCTGCCTTCACTATCCTGAAGGCAGCAGGGAGGCATCTGACTCCACGTCCATGTCACCCAGACTCCTGAGGACATATCACAGTCTGAAGAACTGTCTTTCTGTGGCTCATGCCAGCGGCCTCTCTGAAACGAGTCTTCAAGTCTCTGCAGCTCCCAAGCCTCTCGCCAAGGAGTGAGGGCTCAGGGGCCTTCTCCAAGCTTCTCCCAGTCTCCAGGAACAGTTCTCTTGGGGTCCCCACTTGGCTGGGGGTGGAGGTTCTTCCAGAAATCCAAAGTACTCTTTTCTCCCACAAATACCCTAGATTAGTTTTCTATTGCTGCTGTAGCGAATTACAACGCTGGGGTAGCTGAGAACAACTTACATCTGTTCTCTCACAGTTCTGGAGGGTAGACATCGGACCTGGGGCTCACTGCACTAAAATCAAAGGGTCAGCAGAGCTGCTTGCCTTTCTGGAGGCTCGAGGGAGAATACTTTTCCTTGCCTTTTCCAGCCTCTAGAGGCCTCCACATTCCTTGGCTGCGGACACGACCCCTCGTCTGTCTTCGAGGCCAGCAACGTTGCATCTCTCTGACCACTCTTCCAGTCACATCCCCCTGTCTAACGGCAGCTGGGCAAGGTTCTCCGATTTTAAGGACTCTTGTGATTAGATTGGGCCCATCTGAGTGATCCAGGATAATCTCCGCACACTGAGGTCTTTAACCTTACTCACACCTGCCAAGTGCCTTTTGCTGTGTGAGGCAACATATGTAGAGGTTCTGGGCATTAGGACGTGGACATCTTTGGGGGAGCGTTATTCCACCATATCCCATTGCTTCCGTGAGCCCTCCTTAAAACTTCTAGTCTTGTGTTCTACAGGCTGGAGGAAGGCAATGGGGGTTGACAGTTATAGGACGGGCTCTGCCACATTTCAGTAACTCCTGTAGGGGCAGCTCTCTTTAGAATATGGGGTACTTATTGCCTGTGGCCCTCAGCTTTAAGGCTCTAACTGAAATTCCAAGCATCCTGAAAAGTCACATTCCACACGCCAGCTGTGTGTATGTTCCCTCCTGCTCCAGGCTGTGAGATCCTGGAGGGCAGGGTCTGTTCTCATTTGTCCAATCTTGGTGCCAGGCACAGTGCCTGGAGCCAGTGAGCCTTCTGGAAAAGTTTGTTGTGTGTGCGACAGAAGAGAGAAAAAAAGCTATCTGCTTTATTGATTAGAGGAATTAGGGATGTATGACTCTTAAAATTCTGCATGGGTAAAATGATGCCATACATTTATCTCAAAGAGTAGGTGGACTTTAGACAAATATTAGGCCCTATTAACCTGCAGAGAAGGAAAAGGGACTTGTGACCCTCCGGATTGATGATGTTCTCTTGGTTATTTTAATTAACATGGCAGTGTGAGAAAACACTTGATAGTGTTCCAGCTGCCCTTTGAGAAATGGTTGGCTCCACGGGCCGGATCAGTCTGCTGGGCCTCCTGGAACTGCCTCAGAGCTACGCCTTTAAATTCTATTTCTCCTCTTAAGCAACAGCAAAGTTTACTGCAGGTAGATTATTTTCAGTGCTGCCTTCGGGGCACTGGGAAGGTGGGAAACACTTTACCTACTGTTAACTCGCAATGGAATTGGGCATCGATGCATTAAGACAAACTGGCTTTCACTCTCCTATTGACGGTAGTGGACACACACGGCTATAGAGTCATTTAAACAACTCTTGACTGCTCCCTCTTATTTATGTTTGGTCCCCAGGCAACCTGAAATTCCTCCTGTGACTTTTAAACAAAGCCTGTGGGTGGAGGGTGGAGGAGGAAGCATGAGAGGGCGGATGGGGAAGGAGTCAGTCTTTCACACTCTGGCTTCCTTATTTTAAATACTGTGAATACTGAAAATTTAGTCACACCTAGATTCAAAGCACAGTGAAAGTCCCCAAATAACTCGATGTGTGTATTTTCATTTATGCCATTGTTCCTCTTTATTTGGTGTAGAAGGCAGAAAGAAAAATGGTCCCCAAAGTTTCAGGTAATAATCTCTGAAACCCGTACATGTTACCTTATATGGTTAAAAAAAAAAAAAGGACTTTGCAGAAATGATTAAGTTAAGGATCTTGAGATGGGGAGATTATCATGCCACATTTTCAGGGTGAACCCTGAATACAGTAACATGTATTCTTATAAAAGGGAAGCAGAGGGAGATTTGATTATCAAAAAGAAAAGGCCACGTGACCATGGAGGCAGAGATTGGCGGATGTGGCCACAAGCCAAGGAATGCCAGGAGCCCCCAGGAGCTGGAAGAGGCCGGGAATGGATTCTACCCTAGAACCTCCAGAGGCAGCATGTCTTGTTGACACCTCAATTTCAGCCCAATGGCACTGATTTTGGACTTCCACCCTGTGGAATTTTAAGAGAATAAATTTCTGTGTTTTAAGCCACCAGGTTTGTGGTAACTTGTTACAGCCTTAGGAAATGAATGCATTTGGTATATAGCTGAGAACTACTAATACACACTATTCATGTATTCAGCAAATATTCACTATGGTGCCGGCACATTTGAACCAGATAGGCAGGCAGCACACAGTGGGGAGATGTTCATGCTCCCACGGTCATATGCAAAATGCTCTAAATGTGTGCATTTTTCTGAATAGAAGTTCTATAGTTTGCATCAGCCTCTAAAAAGAGTTCACCTACACCCCCCCCCCCCCCCCCCCCCTCCCCCCCCCCACCCCCCACCAAAAGTTAAGAATCTTTGATGAAAATGTTGATGGGCAAATTATCTTCTTTGGCTGAGTGACTCCTCCACCCCCCACCAAGACCTTGAGGACAAAAAAAAGCAAAAGTGCATGCTTTGCCTCCCTTGGGAAAAGAGACAAAGAGATGGAAATTTAACTATTGAACCTTATTGTTTATATTAAACTTTAGAGATCATTTATTTTGGCAAATGTTTACTAAGTACCTGCTTTGCGCCAGCTGCTACTCTAAGCCACTGGGGACAAAGTGGAGAATGAAACAGATCAAAACAGTCCTGCTCTCATGAAACTGACAGTCTAGTTGGGGGGAACAGACAGAAAAGTCAAATTCATATGGAATGAGTCAGGGGACAGTAAGCGGGAGGGGGAGGGGAGGGAGGCTGGTGGTGGGCCTTGGGGCAAATCAGGGGAGGTGCTCTGTGGCGGTGACCTGCGAACAGAGACCTGAGGAAGTGAGAGAATGAGCCATAAACGCCCATGGGGAAGGGAGTTCCAGGCAGAGGGGAAAGCTGGCTCAAAGGTCTGGAGAGAAGCGAGCTCAGCTTGCTTGGCCAGGAGCAAGTAGGCAAACTGATTCAAACTAGTTGCTAGTTTAGTTTAGCTAGTAACAGACTAGCAATAAACAGAGGGAAACCATTCAAATAAAAGAGAATTTTTTTCCTAGTGATGTTGGATCTCCGTGACACTCACTAGATGGTGAATTATCCCCCGAAGGAAGAGACGGAAGCTCTGTGGACTTGCTTAGAATTCCTCTTGGGGAAGGAGGAAATACACACACATTGATAGGCAAAGCTAACTAAAACCATCCAGGAAACAAAAGGGGACATGGGTTTTTAGGCAAATGTGAAGGAATAATGAATTGGCCAGATAAAAGAGGTGGGATGGCGTTGGTTGGAGTTTTGTTGGATTTTTGTATGTGTTTGTTTTCAGTATTTGGTGACTGAGCCTCTGGACTATGTTCCCATCTTCCCTATTAAATATCGATGATAAGCAATGTTCGTATTTGAGGGTTTAAGATAGACAACAGGCCCTGGAAGTTAAGTAGAGAGAGTGGCTGGAGTGGATGACTTGGAAAGACCTCCAAGCCAGCCAGTCGGCCTTTGGAAGGATCTGGAGGAGAGTGTGAAAAATCATCGCTCCCTGGAGAGCCTGGACCAGCAGAAATGAGATTTCCAGGGCCCCGGTCCCCGAAATGCTGTTAGGATGCTTGTGTCCCAGCAATTTGAAGGTAATAAAACTCCAATTCAATTCCACAAATGGAGACAACTGAGAGGCAGTAAAGGGAGGAAACAGAGCGCTTGGCTTGGAGGCAGAGCAGACCTAGCTTGAATCCCCGTTCCTCTTCTTATTCCATGACCTTGGGTGAATCACTTTTCCCACCTGAGTATCTGTAGTGGGGTGAAGAGGGTCCTGCCAAAATTCACGCCCCCCCAGAGCCTCAGAATGTGACCTTATTTGGAAATAGGGTCTTTGCAGATGAGGTCGTCCTGAATGGGGGTGGTCCCTAAATCCAGTGATTAGTGACTTTATAAGAGAAAGAAGAGAGAGATTCCAACACAGAGACACACAGGGAAGAAGGCCATGTGACCATGGAGGCAGAAAATGGAGTGATGCAGCTACAAGCCAAGGAACACCAAGGATTGCTGGCAGCCGCCAGAAGTGGGAAGAGGCAGGAAAGAATTCTGCCCTAGAGCCTTCAGAGGGAGCACGGCCCTGCCAACACCTTGATTTCAAACTTCTAGTCTCAAACTGTGAGAGAATAAATTTCTGTCCTTTTAAATCACCAAGTTTTTGATAATTTGTTACAGCAGCCGTGGGAAACTAATGCAGTACAGTAGTCCCCACTTTATCCACAGTCTTGCTTTCCACGGTGTCAGTTACCTGTGGTCAACCGGGGTATGAAAATATTAAATGGAAAATTCCAGAAATAAATAATTCATAAGTTTTAACTTGCATGCATTCTGAGTAGTGTGATGAAATCTCACGCTGTCCTGCCGGCATGTGAATCATCCCTTTGTCCAGCAGATCCAGATTGTATATGCTACTCTCCCCCTTTTTGGTCACTTAGTAGCATCTTGGTTGTCAGATCTACTGTCGAGGTATGGCAGTGCTTGTGTTAAGTAACCCTTATTTTATTTAATAATGGCCCCAAAGTCCCATTAATCTCTTACTGTGTCTAGTTTATAAATTAAACTTCAGCATAGGTTTGTACGTAGGAAAAAACAGTACATTTAGGGTTCAGTACTGTCGTGGTTTCAGGCATCCAGTAGGAGTCTTGGAATGTATCCCCTGCAGATAAGGGGGGACTGCTGTATCTTCATCTGTAAACTGAGGGAGAGCAGCTGGCATGCATGCCTGCCCTTAGTTCATGGAGCCGTCATGGTGTTCACTGGCAGGCGTGGGCACCCGGTGCAGGGCCCAGCACCCCGTGGGCATGCAGAAACATTAGCCAAAGGCCCAGATCTGCATCGTGGCATGTTTAGCTGGCTGACCCAGGGTCACGTTGCGTGGATCAGCAGGCTTACATTCTGGTGGGAAACTCTGACCATAACCTAATAAAATAAATAAAAATATAATGTGGGGTGAGGTAGTGGTGAGTGCCGTGAAGAAAAGCAAGACAGAGTAATGGGATCAAGAGGATGGAGAGCAGGGACCACATGCTACTTTTAAATAGGCTGGTCAGAGAAAGAGGCCTTTCTGAGAAGGTGAACTTCGAACAAGGACCTGAATGTTTAAGGGGGTGACACATGGCAAGCCCTCCATCAATGTTAGCTAGTGTTATGAATATTATTATTTTGATCGTTATTATTAAATAGGCAGATGTGATATAAAAAATGTGGTTCAAATCCAGCCTCTGTGAATACACAGAGGTCTTGTGGTCTTCTCTGAGTCCTGGAAAAAGAGGATGGTGACCAAAAGTTACATGAGCAATCGTCCCCATCACCCAGGACTGAGAGGTTTCCCAGGACGCTGAAAGGGGAAAGCCTGGGGCTCACCGGGAGCAGTAGGTCACCCCTCCCCCACCCCCAGCCTGCACAGTTGCCGCACGAAGCCACTGAGAGGGGTAGACGAGATGCCCTGTGTGGGTAACCCCATCTCACACTGCCCTGGGGCACACAATAGGTGCCCAAGGAATGCTGGGTGAGTCTGAGTGGGGCGGAGGCCTTCATAGGGGAGGTGGAGGAATTTGCCACTATGTGTCTGCTGGGTCCGTCTATCTGTCCTCTGACCTCAGGCCAACAGTTGCTGTGGAGCTCAGAGGGGCTTCCACCTTGCTTTGGAAATGGCACCTCCTGGAAAAGGCCTCTCAGAAGGAATCTGAAGATGGAAAACCACTGCCGTCCCTCCCATTTGGCAGCCCTTTCTGCTCAGCAGTACCCCTGCCATCCCTGGAGAGGGATGACCCTGGGAAAGTTACCAAACTTCCCTGGGCCTCAGTTTATTCATCTGCAAACAGAGATAATAAAACTCACATCTTTCAGATTTTTAGAGGATTGGAAGAAATAAATCGTTTGCTTAACAAATGTTTGTTAAACGACCATAATAGGCCAGCATTAATTATACTAGCTAGATACACAGGTTGAACAAAATACACGTAGTTCCTGCCCTCCAGTGTGACACACTGTAGTGGGGAGAGCAGATTTTAGTGAGTAAATTACAACCCGGGGTAAGCGCAGCGAAGGAAAAGATGGAGAAAAGAGAGGGTGGACCTAATCCAGGTTGAGTGCAGGAAAAAGCCTCTGGGAACTGAAAAGGAGCCGGCTTTTGATATTTTATATGGGAACCCATTAGATGTGTAAGTTGATGGAGGGACAATTGACATCTTTATAATATTGGTTTTTCCTACCCAAGAATAAGACAAGCTTTTCCATTAATTCAGACTTCTTTCATGCTAAGAGGAACTTCTGTTTTCTGGGTTTTGTTTGTTTATCGTGTTTTAATTTTTGTTTTTGATAATGGACTAGTTCACTGAAAATAAATAAGGTGAACAATCATGTACGCCCACCACCCATGGACACCCCATGCAAGCTCCTCCTATATATCAAAGACCCTGCATCTTGCCTCTATCTCAAGCTGGGGAGGACACCCCAAAGACTGTATTTATGATTTCTTTATCTTCATTTATAATTTTACACATTTCTGTGTAGACCTGTTGTCAATCTTCCTGTTTTTTCTTGAGGAAGATTTACCCTGAGCTAGGGTCTGTGCCAATCTCCCTCTATGTTGTATGTGGGTCACCGTCACAGCATGGCTGCTGATGAATGGTGTAGGTCTGTGCCCAGCAACTGAACCCAGGCAGCTGAAACAGAGTGCACCGAATTTAACCATTAGGCCACGGGACCAGCCCCTATTTTTGCTTATTTTGTGAACTTTATGTAAATGCAATCACTTTGTATGCTTTCTTTTGAAATTTTCTTTCTTCACTCAACATCGGGTTGATGAGATTCATACAGGTTGATGGAGGTGGCTGCAGTTCCTCCATTTTCACAGCAGCATGGTATTACACTGTGTGAGGGTACCATAGTTCATGTATCCATTCTCCCATTGGTGGCGATTTGGATTGAATGTGACTCCTGGTGCACATGTATAAGAGTTTTTCCAGGACATTTATCTAAAAGTAGAATTATTGGATCATAGGGTGTGGGCCTCTTCCACTTTAAAGATGATGCCAAACTATTTTCCCAAAGTTGTTGAACTAATTTATATTCCTACTAGTGGCACATAAAAGTGCCCTTGGCTCTGCATCTTTGCCAACACTTGGTTTTGCCAGATCCTTTTTCATATTCACTTGGGTCAATGCAGGTAATAAACAGTAGTTCCTTGTTTTAAATTAGCATTTCCCTGTTTATTGCGTTTGGCCATCATTTCAGATGTTTATCAGCCATTGTGTTCTCTTCCGTGAAATGTCTTTTATTTTGGTGTCCATCAAAAAATTGAATTGTCTGTCTTTTATATATTGACTTGTAGGAGACTTTAGTCTCCTATGCTGGATACTAATCCTTGTTAAAAGATGAGGCAAATATCATCTCCCAGTTTGTGGAATATCTTTTAGTTTCTTTACAGTATATTCGATGGGAAAAGTTTATAATTCTAATCTAGTCAAGTTTCTTACTCTTTTCTTTTATGGCTTGCACTTTTGTCTTGTTTAAGAAATACCTCTTTACACTGAGGTCATCCAGGTATACTTCAATAGCATGGGTTTTTTTTTAACTGTTTATTAAGATTATGATAGTTTACAACCTTGTGAAATTTCAGTTGTACATTGTTGTTCGTCAGTCGTGTTGTAGGTGCACCACTTCACCCTTTGTGCCCACCACCTCACCCCCCCTTTCCCCTGGTAGCCACTAATCAGTTCTCTTTGTCTACATGTTTAACTTCCACATATGAGTGAAGTCATACAGAGATTGACTTTCTCTATCTGGCTTATTTCACTTAACATAATACCCTCAGGGTCCATCCATGTTGTTGCGAATGGCATGATTTTATCCTTTTTTATGGCTGAGTGGTATTCCATTGTGTATATATATATATATATATACACCATATCTTCTCTATCCAATCATCAGTTGATGGGCACTTAGGTTGCTTCCACATCTTGGCTATTGTAAATAATGCTGCAATGAACATAAGGGTGCATGGGACTTTTGGAATTGCTGATTTCAAGTTCTTTGGATAGATACCCAATTGGGGTGGCTGGGTCATATGGTATTTCCATTTTTAATTTTTTGAGAAGTCTCCATACCATTTTCCATAGTGGCTGCACCAGTTTGCATTCCCACCAGCAGTGTATGAGGGTTCCTTTTTCTCCACAACCTCTCCAACATTTGTCACCTTTTGTTTTGGTTATTTTTGCCATTCTAACGGGTGTAAGGTGATATCTTAGTGTAGTTTTGATTTGCATTTCCCTGATGATTAGTGATGATGAGCATCTTTTCATGTGCCTATTGGCCATCAGTATATCTTCTTTGGAGAAATGTCTGTTTATGTCCCCTGCCCACTTTTTGATTGGGTTATTTGATTTTTTGTTGTTGAGTTGTGTGAGTTCTTTATATATTATGGAGATTAACCCTTTGTCGGATATATGACTTGCAAATATTTTTTCCCAATTGGTGGGTTGTTTTTTTGTTTCAATCCTGTTTTCCCTTGGCTTGAAGAAGCTCTTTAGTCTGATGAAGTCACATTTGTTTATTCTTTCTGTTGTTTCCCTTGTCTGAGAAGACATGGTGTCCAAAAAGATCCTTTTAATACTGATGTCAAAGAGTGTACAGTCTATATTTTCTTCTAGAAACCTTATGTTTTCAGGTCTTACCTTTAGGTCTTTGATCCATTTTGAGTTTATTTTTGTGAGTGGTGAAAAAGAATGGTCAATTTTCATTCTTTTACATGTAGCTTTCCAGTTTTCCCAGCACCATTTGTCAAAAAGACTTTCTTTTCTCCATTGTATGCCCTCAGCTCCTTTGTCAAAGATTAGCTATCCATAGATACATGGTTTTATTTCTGGGCTTTCAATTCTGTTCCATTGATCTGTGCACCTGTTTTTGTACCAGTACCATGCTGTTTTGATTACTGTAGCTTCGTAGTATGTTTTGAAGTCAGGGATTGTGATGCCTCCAGCTTTGTTCTTTTTTCTCAGGATTGCTTTAGTGATTCTGGGTCTTTTGTTGCCCCATATGAATTTTAGGATTCTTTGCTCTATTTCTGTAAAGAATGTCATTGGGATTCTGACTGAGATAGCGTTGAATCTGTAGATTGCTTTTGGTAGTATGGACATTTTAACTATATTTGTTCTTCCAATCAATGTGCATGGAATGTCTTTCCATCTCTTTATGTCGCCGTCAATTTCTTTCAGGAAAGTCTTATAGTTTTTGTTGTATGGGTCTTTCACTTCCTTGGTTAAATTTACCCCAAGATATTTTATTCTTTTTGTTGTGATTGTGAATGGGATTGTATTCTTGAGTTCTTTTTCTGTTAGTTCATTGTTAGAGTGTAGAAATGCTACTGATTTATGTATGTTGATTTTATACCCTGCAACTTTGCTATAGTTGTTGATTATTTCTAATAGTTTTCCAATGGATTCTTTGGGGTTTTCTATATATAAGATCATGTCATCTGCAAACAGCGAGAGTTTCACTTCTTCATTGCCTATTTGGATTCCTTTTATTTCCTTTTCCTGCCTAATTGCTCTGGCCAAAACCTCCAGTACTATGTTGAATAAGAGTGGTTAGAGTGGACACCCTTGTCTTGTTCCTGTTCCAGAGGGATGGCTTTCAGTTTTTGCCCATTGAGTATGATGTTGGCTGTGGGTTTATCATCTATGGCCTTTATTGTGTGGAGGTGCTTTCCTTCTATACGCATTTTATTGAGAGTTTTTATCATAAATGGCTGTTGGATCTTGTCAAATGCTTTCTCTCCATCTTTTGAGATGATCACGTGGTTTTTGTTTCTCATTTTGTTAATGTGGTGTGGCACGTTGATTGACTTGCGGATGTTGAGCCATCCCTGTGTCCCTGGTATAAATCCCACTTGATCGTGGTGTATGATCTTTTTAATGCATTGCTGTATTTGGTTAATAGCATGGGTTTTTAAGCATTTTTATGTCATGGACTGTTTAGCATGTTTTTAAATGTATAAAATAAAACTCATAGAAATACAAAGAAAACCAATTATACTGAAATACAGTTATAAAATATTAAAAATTATGATATATAATAAGTATGCCTCTTTTTAATGCATTAAATAACAAGATTTAGCAGGAAATCAATAACTACTGTAAATTTCCAAGTAGTGATGAGTATAAATAATACTTTGAGATAGCAGCAACAACTGTAATGTGATATGAAAATATCTGTACTCTTATTAGTGACAAAGTTACAGGAACCACAGACTATTATGGTCTGTTGTCTATTCATAACTGAGTCTCTAAATTTTAGTTAGAGGTTAGTGAAAATAAATATCAATTTTTTTCCCCATCCATGTTCATGAACTTACTGAATTCTACCCACTGACCCACTGGGGGTCTGTGGAACCTAGGTTAAGAACTCCTGTATAGTATTTTCTAAATATTTTAAAGTTTTATCTTTCATATTTTTGCCTTTTATCAATCAGAATTTGTTTCTTTACATGGTATATAATATTTCCTTTTTTCCCCTTTTTATTGATTAATCTGTTCCTTCCTCTTTGATCTGCAATGCCAGTGCTGGCTTGAATCACACTTCTTTATCCTACGTCCACCTGTTTCACTGATCTAGTTGTTGGTCTATGGAAACACCACCTTGTCTTCATTACTATAACTTGGAAGTAAGTCTGACATCAAATAATGCAAGTCTCTTCATTTGTGTTGGCTTCTCTCCATCCTTTGCTTTTTTATGTAAATTTTAGAAACAGCTTGACAAATTCCATGAAAAAAGCCCACTGGGATGTTGACTGGAACTGAGTCTATGAGCATCTATTCATATCTTTCAATAAAATTTTATATTTCTCTGTGAAAGACTTGTACATCTTTTGTAAGATCTACCCATAGGTTTCTCTCTCTCTCTGTCTAGCCCTCTCCCCCACCTATCTGTCTATTTGTTGGTGTTACAATTGGAAATTGTGGGGTTTTTAAAATTATATTTTCTAACTGTTGTTGATGTCTAGAAAATCAATTGCTTTTGAATGTTGCTCTTTCATCCCTCAACCTTATCAAACCCACATATTGAATCTAATTGTTTGTAGAATTTTGAGGAGTTTTCTATGAAAATAATCATATCACCTTCAATTAATGTCTGTTTTGTTTCTTTGATTCCAAACATCATATGTTTTATTGCACTTGCGAGGACCTTCAGTACAGTAGTGCATGAAAGCAGTGATTTTTTTTTTTAAACTTTTAACCTTTAAGTGTGATGTTTGCTATGGGCTTTTGGTAGATGTTCTGTGTTAGGTTAAGGAAATTTCTTTTTATTTATATTTCATCAATTTTGTTGTTAAATCATAAGTGGATATTGTTGGTTTTTTGTTTTGTTTTATTTTTTAAAGCGATAGATACAAGAGTGTGTGTATATGTCAAAGGAAAAGCCCAACTAAGGAGAAAGAAATTGAGGATACAAAAGAGAGAGGAGATGACCTAAACACTGACACCCTTGGGAAGGCTGAGGGTGGATTTTTATATATTTCTTTATGCATATAAAATACTCACCATAATGCCTCGTCTATTAGATTCCTATTGCTGCTCTAACAAATCATCACAAACTTTGTGCCTTTGAACAACACAAATTTATTCTCTTATGTCTCTGGAGGTCAGAGCTAAAGTCACTTAGACGTCACCTGGCTAAAGTCACGGTGTCAGTAGAGCTGCATTCCTTCTGGATGCTCCACGGGAGAATCCGCTTCTCAACCTCTTCCAGCTTTTAGGGGCTGCCAACAATCCTTGGCTTGTGGTCCCTTCCTCCATCTTCAAAGCTAGTAGCACGGCATCTTCAAATCTCTCTCTGCTTTCATTGTAACATTGCCTTCCTTCTATATAAGGATCCTTGTCAATGATTGGGCCCACCCAAATAATCCAGGATAATCTCCTTATCTCAAAATCTTTAATTTATGACATCTGCAAAGACCCTTTTGCCATATAAGGTAACATTCATAAGTTCCAGGAATTAGGATATGGACATCTTTGGGGTCCATTATTCAGTTTACCATTCTTGGCATATATTAGATTAAACCATATGTATTTGAAGTAAAAAAAAAAAAGTTGAATATTGGCAATTCCATATGATTCAACTTAAAAGTTCTCAATATCTAAGACTCACTATTAATACTAAAAACAAAAGGGGAGATGATTTTAACATGAACCGTGAGCTCCGGGCCTGTCCCTATTGTCTTAGAAACAGCTGGCCAGCTTCCGGGAGTGCCCTGGATCTTTAGTACTTCCTGTGTCACTGCCCCTGAAGCATAGGGAAGACCCCCTGCCCAAGGCCACTTGCCTCCCCACTGTCTTGGAAGAGGCTGCTGAAGGACTGCAGAAAGGTCCTCTTCCCACAGTGTAAGGGAATCCCCTTACCCAGTGACAAGACCCTCTACCTCACAGCACAAACATTCTCTAGAGGAAGAAGCAACACCACGTTGTAAATGTGTGTGAGGCTGAGCCACGCCGTACTGGAACCTGAGGCCAAAGGAAAAAAATCAGCGCTACTGACCCTATCATCATTAAATTTTGATATTGTATTCACCGTGGATCTTTTTCCGTTTATTTGGATTTCAAAAAATATTGCATTAAAATATCTATCTTGATGACTGATTTTTTTGGCACCCCCTTAAATTTTGCACGCTAGTCTCCATTCTCTTCGCCTTAATCTCCGCTCTGGTCTGTGGGTCTATATTCATAGCTATTTTCTCTAATGATAGTTTTGGATGGATACTCCCGGCAAAAGTTCAAACTTTATCTGTAGAGAAAAACACGACGGTTAGGATTTACTGAGATAACAAGAAAGGAAAGCCACTCCCAACTTCTAAAACACCCATCGTCCAAGTGACTCTCTTTGCTGCCAATTGCCTTCTCCAAGTGAGAAAGAATAAACTAATTTCATACCTATTCAGTCCAATAAAGCTCATTGTCCTCTCTCTACCTTCAGTGATAAGAGACAGGAACAGTTCATTTTCCATTGCTAAGCAACGGCTAAAACAGCACTCGGCATCTGTGCCCGGCCTCACCGGCTGATAGGGATCGGTGTCTAAAGTTCTTGTTTGCATTTTGAAGTCAACAATAATTGCAGTTCTCTATTAGTGTTCATTAAGTTGGTTTATGGCTGGAGCAACGCCAGTCTCCACTCAGCAGTTTGAATGCGTTGTCCTCCTCAGGAAAGAAATATTTGGCAATAAAAGCCTGGTGGTGATTTCCTCACTCATTTCCCCCCGATAGGCTTGGAAACTATGGTCACCATCCGCTGTTCTCTAGCCCTGGAGAACAAGGCCTCTGTTGAAGGTTCTGGAAGAGTGGGGTGGAGCGCAGGGTGGAGAGGAAGGCTCTGCTCTCCTCAAGCTGGCTTCCTTCCACTCCACGCTAAAAGTAGGCCAGTGGAGCAGGAGCATATTTTGTGAGACGAGCCGGGGTGGAGAGGGCTGCCCCGTTTCCCCAACGCCAGCACTAAGGTTTGGAAAGAACCTTCTGAGCCTCTTTCCACGGACTAGTGCCAGATGAGAGGCACTACCCAGGGATGGGATCAGCTCCCGCCTCCCTGGCCTGGGAATGGGTCAAACAGTGGCCTCAGTGTAATGGTAGAAAGTTCCAGCCAGCTTGAAAGAGCCGCCCTTGGATGCCATTTCCCAGGTGTTGACTCACCCTGGGCGGCTGAAAGGCTGCCAGCCCCAGCTGAGGGGCAGGCCCGCCACCTTACGTAACCTTCCCTTCGGCCCCAGTTCTCAGGAGCTAGGTCTGCTCTGAAAATAAAACCCGAAAACAGCTTAAAGCAATTAAGGAGGATGTTGTTCTCCTTTCTAGACCCTGTTCCAAGACACCCTTCCATGCTCAGCACTTTCCAGAGCGAAGGAGTGGCTCCTGGCAGTCATCGTCTTTTCTCTTCTTCGCTGGGGAGAATTTCTTAGGGCCAAGCTGGATAATAAGCCTGCTTGCACCCCCTAGTGTACACAGGAGCCCAAAACCATTCATAGTTGTGTCTGGGTGAGGCCAGGCCAGGCAAGGGGGATTGTAGACATGTATCCGAGTGACTGGGGCAGGAAGGTCTCGTTCCTTGAGGTCTGGTCAGATCAGAGGAAACCACATTTGCACTCCTGGTTCAGTCCATGGCCCAGGAAATTGTCCTCTTGAGTTCTCTCCCATGTTTTTTCTGACTCTCATCTCTCCTCCCCTGCTTGCTCTGAAGCAAGAGGCTCTTTGTCCTTCCACCACTGAGGGGAAGTGAGGACCAAGTAGTCAAAATACTTTACTCTCATTGAGAAGGTATGGAATGACCATGTTCTGTGGTTGACGCATTCGGAAGCCTAATGGTTATAAACTGAGAAGCTCTGCAGGTTCGAGTTCATTTGTTTGCTGCTGTTGTTAAAATGTGTACTCACTTCTGTCGGGTACAGAGACACCCTAGGGCAATGATTCCTGAGCCACAGACAAGTGGTGGGAGGTTGAGAAGATCTGAACAGCAAGTTCCATGTATCCTCGTAGATGTCTCTCTGAAAAGCAGGCAAGAGAGAGTTTACATAAACATGAGAAAGAACCTGTTGTCAGGATAAGCCAAGGCAGGATGGGTGATGGAGTTTGATGTGGGCATAAAGAACCAAGGAAATCTTTAAAAGATTTCCCACCTATGGTAACTAAGAGGTTTATCTACCTAAAAGCTTGGGACCCTGACCAAATAGTCACTTGAAGAATCTTTCCAGATAGACTATTTTGATTAAAAAGGGATGGAAAATAGATTTAATATTATGTACCAACTTTAGTCAACTGAAGAACATGAAGCACTATAGTGAGAGTGTTCCTGAAGGTTCCGTTTGAAGAAAAGTATAGTGATTGATTAGTGATGTCTGCCATGAGCACAGGACAGAAGAGTGGTGGTATCCATGTCAACTGCGCAAAATCAGAGATTGTATTATAAGAATGATAATTGTAATAATTATAATTATGAGAAATTATGAAGAAAGCTAAGCCACCTCACCTGTTGATGCTGTTTTTGGTCATTCTTATATTCAGGGATTTTAATGATGGTGTGATTTTCCAACTTCCTGCACTAGAGTACGAGGAACTTACTGCTGTCATCTTCTTTAGTTTGTATAGCTTCTTAGCTGATTTGAAGGGTGATATGGAATAACAACAGGATGGAGGTGAGCATGCATCTGAGTTTCATCTTTCCTGAGATTATAGAGTGATGGCCCAATTCCCAAGTACTAACTGAAAGTTGACCATATACCGAGTCTGCTGGTAATTGCTATGGGTATGCAGAGAATGAGAGGGACTACAAAAAAAATCCCAGGTTTACGTTCTCCTTAGTTACTCGACCCACGGGAGGCAATTAGAGAACAGTGTCGTTGCCTACACACCACAATCTGAGAAGAAACAGAAGAAGGAGGGGTGGGCAGAAGGTAGGGCAGCCAGAGTCTCCTCCCTCTGACTCTGTAGACCCCCATGCAGCCATGGGTCAGAAGGAGGAGAGATGCTGAGGGTCTGGCTCGTCTCTGAAGCTGTGCACCATGTCCAGAGGGCCCCCACAGGCTGCCACAGAGCACCAAGGAGTATGCTCCTTCCAAGATGTACCTTGAACTTTCCACCTCTCTTCACCACCACTGCTCCCATCCGGTCCTGGCCACGGGCACCTCTCCTTGGACAATGCACTCGCATCCTAACAGCTCTGCCTGCGTCTGTCCTCTGCCCCTCATCCCTCGGTTCAGTCCACTCTCTCCTCTGGGGTCCACCCTCCAAACAACACTTAGTGGCATGATCTTTTTGAACACAAATCTGACTCCATCATCACATGCTTAACTCTCCCTTGGGGCTTCCCATTTTTCTCCTAAATCCTGCACTATGGAGCCACAGCTCCCCTCTCTAGCCCATCTTGCCACACTCTCCCTCCCCTTGGCTCCTACCCTTTAGCCACACTGGCCTTTATGTGGCCCCTTGAAGTACCACCTCTGCCCTGGGGCCCTTACACAGACCCCTCTCACCTAAATCACTCGCCCTCACTCTTTCCTTCTTTACTTTGCTAACACCTACCTCCTACTCCATCTCTCAGCTTGAATGTCACCTCCTCGGGGAACTAGGACTAGATTAGGTCTTTCTTGTTACAGGCTCACATAGCACCTTATATTCTCCTTACGGACACCGATCACAATTGTAACTAGTTATTTGTAAAATTATTTGCGTAATGTCTATTCCTGCTAGTCTGTAAGCCCCGTGAGAAGAGGTCTGACTCTCTTACTTGCTGCAGTGTCTCAAGGGCTCGGCGCAACCCCTAACACAGCTCCTGGTATGTCGTAGGTGCTTAATATTTATTGAATAAATTAATAAATGGAAGGAGAGAGAGATGGATGGATGGATGGGACTTTATGAGATTAAAGATGATTTCTGCCCCTTGCCAATCATAGTGGCAGAGATAAAGCCTGTGGATATGGAATGGTCGGGAAAAGGTGGATGTGAGGGGAGGAGGATGGATTGGGTGGATGGATGAGCAGTTCTAGATTGTAGCTCCATTTCTCAGGAATCTGAGCTTTGCCTCTCCAAGACCTCCAGGGATGTTATTTAAAAAGCAAAAATCCAACCGAGAACTTAATAGATCAGAAGGAAGGAAATTGAACTTTGAGCATTCATTCACATTGCAGGGAAAGCTGTATGAAAATAAGCCACTTCTGTGGCTGCTTTTGAGCCATTCCAGTCTGCCCCAGCAACCAAACTGCCAAACAACATGGCTCTGCTATGGGACCTTCTGAAATCTAAAAGCAGATGAACCTAGCAATTTCGTGACCTATTTTTTTTTTTTTTTAATATAAGGCAGGTTCCAAAGACTTTTACCCACTAATTGGCCATGGAAATTACTACCTCATGTATCAGTTGCAACACAAGAGAAAGTGAAATTAATATTGTTTTCAGCTCCCTATCCTGATAAGGCATATTAGGCCTGTGCTGCCAACTTTTTGGGTGGAAGGAGAGTTAGGAAATGGGGCTTAAATGACTCAGCAGCAGGAAAAGGCCAACAGGGTCTTCCAAAGCCTAGAACTGGGGACAGGTTCAAGGGTTCAGCCTTGGTTTCCACATTCCCTGCCAAGGGCTGTGTCTCTTCTCCTATTATGGGAGTGCGTGTTACACTGGGTTTTCATTTGATTGTATCCAGGATGTGAACTCCATTCTGTCTTCAGGACCCACCCAAAAGTGGGCTGATGGATATGAACGACATGAACGACTCTCAGGGACCTGATATCTGCAGTCACCCCCTGCAGGACAGTTGTGTGGATGAGGGAGCATCCTTTTTTAGGGTGCTGCAGAGGGCAGCTTGGCTGGGTGAGGTACTCACTTCATGCTCCCACAGCACCCTGCATGCATCTTCCCCTGCACAGAGCTCATCAGTCACAGGCAGGACACACTGTGAGCAAAGGGACCACGTCTGCCTCCTTAGAACTGTGCCCCCGTGCCTACCACTGTGCCTGGCCCCTAGATGCTCATGAAAACATGCTTACTGATGAGGAATAAATACATGAATGAAGCATCATGGATGTAGATATGGACTGAATATCAATCAGAACTTTCTAATCAGTAGGGCTGCCCAATGATGGCATGGGCTCCCTTGAAAAGGAGTATTTGGGGTCAGCAATTCATCAGGATAAAGTGTCATTAGATTGGGGCAGCACTAAAACATTCAGTGGTGGGAGACAGATGTGGAGTCCACGGGCTCTGGGGTCAGACAAACCCGGTGTGAGTCCTGACTCTGCTACATATGGCTGTGAGACTTGAAGGCAATTTACCTCTGTGCTTGCATCTGTAAAATGGAAGTGAGAACCCACTTTGAGTTCCCTTAAAGAAGAGCCCCAGACAAGGGTTTGAGGCAGGTCATTTATTTGGGGGGTGACCCAGGAAGCAGGAGGGAAGCAGCAGTGAGAGTGGGACCCAGAGGCAGGCAGAGCCCATCAAGGGGGCCTCATTAAGCCCTGCCAGGCAGGTGGGGCTCACTCCTATTGAGGAGTCTTGGAAGAATTGCGTGGATCGTGTTCCTCTGAAGGGTTAAAGACCTGATATCTCTCCACCACCTCCCAGCCCCATCCTTCGAAGCAAACTCCCACATTCTCCCAGCTTGTACCTACTTGTGGGATGGGGCCTCTCCCTTCCTCTCTCTCCAGATCGGAAGCCACTAGAGGTGGGAGCTGTCCATCCCAGCCACAGCTGCAGCCAGAGGTGGACAGCAGGGAGGTGGCACAGGGTGCTGATGTGTGTCCACCTCAAACACTTCCATGGTTTTAGAATGGAATAAAGCTCCATGAGGGAGGGACTTGTCAAGACCATAATCATTCCTAAATATATTTTGAATTAATGTATTTTATAAAGATCAAATAAAACAGTATTCTAAAATGTTTAACACAGTACCTGAAAATAAGGTGCTACGTACAACAGCTATATTATTATTATTATTAATTTCTTTTTATTAATAGACAATGATACTTGTCAATAGGAACAGGAATCATTTGAGGTAACATTGTAACGTTTGGGCTTATGTAGTTGCCTGGAGGACTCACGGTTTTGGAGGAGAGGGAGACAGCTCTGGCCTTGACCCTCAGAATGAAAACTCACCGAATTAGGCCAGCCTTTCAGACGTCTGGACACACCGGAGTTTCTCGTCTGGCTTTAAGTGAAGCCACTGCCTTTAATACCCTCTGACATGTGGCCTAATAGTTTTCTGAGTTACACTGACAGTTTTAAAGCAGGAACAATAGGATTGTGTCAGGGAGAATTACCTGGTGACCCCAGATGTCCTAAAATGGTGGTTTAACTGGATAACTTATGAAAAAAAAAAGTGCAAAAAGTAGTGCAGACACCCCTGTGCCATTGAGTTCAAATCCCAACCCAAGGTGCAAAAGAACAAGTGGCCGACATGTTTTTCATCCCATAAATCTATGCTTCGAACCATCTGGACCAGCTTCAGCTACAACAACCATCACACACCTCCTGAAGGAAGGCAGAGCCCCATGGCAGAAAGAAATGGAGAGACAGGCGACAAACAGGTGGGACTTATTATTTTCTTGCTGGAGAAGATCCATCCTGTAGAACCACTTTTTGAAATCTTCAGTCTTGACCTGGATATGTTCACTAAAAGAAATGACTTCTCCACGCAGAACAGACTTAGCCTCAGGGAAGAAGGCAGGTGATGCCCTCTGGGTGGCTTGTGTGCCAAGGATACAGCAGAGAGGGAAAACAGAAAGGATGGTCTAGAAAGAATTCAGTGGGCGCCCGCATGCACCTCGCCACGGCTTCCTGCAGCTTTAGAATTCCCAGGCGACAGATCTCTTCCTTCAGGGACATTGGCTTAGGTATGAGCCCATCCTAGCAACTACACTGTAGTTTCTACCATCGCCCAACTAGTGTTTCCATGCTGCACGTGTCCACACTGTACGGATTGGCCACGCCGAAGACTAAAGTTTCTCATTTTCAGACGTTTGATGTCCTTCTAGCCTGGAAAGATGGGTGCCAGAAACCAATTGCATTTTTTTCTGTGTCATGTGGTGTACAGCCCCTTACAGCCCAAAACAAACACCCCCGGCTCACGCTAGCAAAGTGCCACAGAAGAGAGCGTTTTGAAAACACATTTTCTTGAGCTGCGCTGTCGATACTAATGCCCTTGGGAAGCTAAAGGTGGCTCCCAGGGCAGCTGTGTCAGGTCTGGCCTTCAAATATTTAGTGGCCGAGTAATGACTGTAATAATTAATTTCCGTTGCTTAATCCAGCAATCAGGCACGTCACTTTACACAGGGGAAAATGTTGGTCCCTGTAGGGCTGTGTGTGTGTGTGTGGGGGGGGGGGGGTGTAAAATAGACAGCAGCAATTGCTATTTAGTTAAGATGTGGAGATCAGTTTGTGGAATAAATAAGATGCATTTAGTTTGGTTTGTAGTCATAGGTTTGGGAGAAGAGCAGAAAGGCGAATAAAGAGAAACAAAAATTAAACTCTGCGAAGCTCAAACGCCATCCTTGTGAGGACTATTCCAAAGCGGAGTTTGATTAAATATTATAATTTGCAGCTTTGAAAATGGCAACTTGAAAGTGGGTAACCTTGCACAAATCCTGCCCTGGGCTTTCCCGAACCGTGCTGCTCAGTGGTAATATCCTGCAAGCCATGTATGGAATCTTCGATTCTCTAGTAGCCGCATTTTAAAAAAGTAACAAGAGATGGTGAAATTATTTTTAATAATAAATTTCATGTAATGCTCTAGGTCTGAAATACTATCATTTCGAAATATAATCAATAGAAAAAATATTGACAGGATATGTTACATTCTTTTTGCCATACATAGGCTTTGAAATCTGATGTAGTTTTTTACACTTATAGCTTATCTCAATTCAGTTAAAAATGCAGTTTCTCAGTCTCATTAGTCATATTTCAAATGCACAATAGTCCCATGTGACGAGAGGACTCTACATTGGCCAGCACAGAGATAGAGGATGCTGCACAGATTCATCTCTATGAAGCCGTCACTTATACAGAAATGACAACATGGTCGTCAATGAAATAGACAATGTTGTTTCGTGTGTTGAAGGATGATCTGGTTCCATTACACAGTAATTAGGCACCTCAATAGACTGAGGTGGGGATCATATCTTCCTCATCCTTGAACCTCCCCTTTATACTTGTTTTTGTGTCCATTTTCATCTTCCCAGGGTGAAGTACACTGTGAGGACCCAGTAAATGTTGAGTGAATGCCTAGCCCCGTGTGATGGCTGGGGAGGTAGAGAAAAAGAATTGAGACTGACTTTGAACTCAAGGGATTTGCCATCAGGAAGAAGAGGCCATATCTAAATGAAACGATGGGAGAATACCACCAGACAGTATAGAGTTTGATGTCAGCTTAAAGATGATTAAATGCCACAGTGAAAGGTGGATGGGAGTAGAGAGGTCAAGCTGGCTGTATTTATCACGGATGATTTCTAGGGGATGGCAGTTTCCTTGAAGACTAGCTTGGCTTCACGCAGGCCCAGAGGAAAGGCATTTGGGAAGGAGAAATGCACTATCTAGGCCCGATGAGCATCTTCCCTCCTCCACAGTCTTTAAACCTGGATCCAGAAATACATCGTTGTGGTTTTAAATCTCATTCCATACATGTTGTCACCACGATTTGACCTGGCTTATCCTGACTGATGCAGCCCTTCCAGTGAGAGAGGACACAGTCTTCTTGGAGTGGGTGGGTTTGAAAGAGGGGCCAGGAGAGTCATGTTTCTAAATAGACATTCAGAACTCCTGGAATGCTCTGCCCCCTCTGCTGAGGAGAATCTTCTCAATGGTCACCTAAGTTATTAGGTTAGTCCCCACATTCTGGGAAACTGAGGCACAGGGTTAGGACAAACCCATCTCCAGTGCCCATCTCATTGTCCAGCCTATCCCACGGAAGGCAGATGCAGTCAGCACTCAATGACAGGGTATTGAAGTAAATGGGCTGGGGTACCTAGGTCTGTCCCAGAGAAGGAGAAAGAAGAGGACAGGGGTCAGGCCCCCTGGTATTGAAGAAAACAAAAGGCTTAGAGCCAATGAGTGTCTTGATGACCCTGGACCTTCTGCCCAGAAGGTCCCTCTTCCTCCACAGCTCTGTGGCTGCATGCTGCTTCTCCAGCCCTCCCTTCCCTTCTTCGCCCCTTCCAGATAGTCTTTTCATCAGATTTTACCTCACAAGGTGAATGACAGCTCTCACACATTCAGTCAGTCATTTAACAAACAGGCATTGAAGACCTCCTACGTGCTCATCTTTAGGATACAAAACCACGCCGGGTGTACTCCTGTGCTTAAGGAGTCCCATGTAGTGGGAAGAGACACAAGTAAGGCTAACATCCCTGAGATGAGTTTTAAGTGCTGGGATAGACAGTCCAGAAGGAGTTACCACAGAGGAGGAGCCCCGCCCGCAGCCTGAGAAGTCAGGGAGGGCTTCCCAGCAGAGGTGAGGCCACAGCCACTGGGCGGAGCGAAAGGAGAGGTTGTCCAGGCAGAGGCAGCGAGGAGCGCTAAGGTGTGAAGGAGCGAAGGCGACACAGCTGAGCTGGGCCCCTTCTGAGCACGCTAAGTGGCTGGGCAGGAGCGACACAAGACGGGTTGTGGGCAAGTAGGAAGATACTGATCCGAAATGGAGAGGGCAGCCCTGGTCACCAAGGGCCCGGTAACCATGGCAATGGTGATGAACACAGGCTAGTGGAGTGCTGCTGCAGAGACTTAAGCAAAGGAATACCTTGAGCAGAGGCGTATGCAGTTGGGAGGGGAACAAGGTTATTTTGTGAGCTGGCCAGACAGGAGGAGGCCTTTACTGTGGGGTTATTTGTGGGCGTGTGTGTTTATCTCGTTAAGCAAAACTCTGTACCCCACCTCCCCTGCCGGGAGGTGATATCAAAAAACAGGCCCCAGGGCAGAGCACAGACTGAGGGAGTAGGGCAGAAGGATGATAGAAATTTTTTAACAAATTGGGATTTTGATTTTTTCTTAATAAGGGGCCAGGGAGCAGTGGGAGGAGTGGGCTGGTGAGAGAGAGACACCATAAGATATAAGGAGCCAGAGGCAGAGAAGAGGAGAGAGGAGACAGCTGGGAGGAGAGAGGAGATAGCTGGAGGAGAGAGGAGGCAGCTGGGAGGAGAGAGGAGGCAGCTGGGAGG